>NC_048579.1:3053163-3248163 GCF_013265735.2 Oncorhynchus mykiss | reverse complement strand
ACTGACTCACTTCCAGATGACTCTCAAGGTATATACTCAGGAGCTGACTCACTTCCAGATGACTCTCAAGGTATATACTCAGGAGCTGACTCACTTCCAGATGACTCTCAAGGTATATACTCAGGAGCTGACTCAAGATTTTTAGTGGTTTTTGGTGTGTTTTTTTTTTTTTTTTTTGTAATTTAGAGATAATTTGTTATCTGTCATGTGAGTGAATCAAACAACTTGAAATAAACACACACTAGAGACAAGTTGGGGGGGGGGGGGTATTCAAAGAGTAATTTGTTTTTTGATGCAGAGTTCCTCTTGAATCTTGCAGTGTGTTCCCTGGAAGGCACATCTGGAACTGAGGCCCTGAAAAAGGCTGGCCAGACACGTTCATTACATGTGAGGGCACTTTGTCACTGGGGCTTAAAAAGGTATTATGGGATGCGGTTGATCTGAAAAACTAAAAGTATGTTTCCTCACCCGAGGGGTATGGTGCTGTCTGCAGATGTTAATGAAGAACTGCAGTTCACAACATAACACTGAAGTTCACAACATAACACTGCAGTACACACCATAACACTGCAGTACACACCATAACACTGAAGTACACAACATAACACTGCAGTACACAACATAACACTGCAGTACACACCATAACACTGAAGTACACAACATAACACTGAAGTTCACACCATATCACTACAGTACACAACATATCACTGCAGTACACAACATATCACTGCAGTACACAACATATCACTGCAGTACACAACATATCACTGCAGTACACAACATATCACTGAAGTACACAACATATCACTGCAGTACACAACATATCACTGCAGTACACAACATATCACTACAGTACACAACATATCACTGCAGTACACAACATATCACTGCAATACACAACATATCACTGCAGTACACACCATATCACTGCAATACACACCATATCACTGCAGTACACAACATATCACTGCAATACACACCATATCACTGCAGTACACACCATATCACTGCAGTACACAACATAACACTGAAGTACACAACATAACACTGAAGTACACAACATACCACTGAAGTACACAAAATATCACTGCAGTACACACCATATCACTGCAATACACAACATAACACTGAAGTACACAACATAACACTGAAGTACACAACATATCACTGCAGTACACAACATATCACTGCAGTACACACCATATCACTACAGTACACAACATATCACTGCAGTACACAACATATCACTGCAGTACACAACATAGCACTGCAGTACACAACATATCACTGCAGTACACAACATAACACTGAAGTTCACAACATAACACTGAAGTACACAACATAACACTGAAGTACACAACATATCACTGCAGTACACAACATAACACTGAAGTTCACAACATAACACTGAAGTACACAACATAACACTGAAGTACACAACATATCACTGCAGTACACAACATATCACTGCAGTACACACCATATCACTACAGTACACAACATATCACTGCAGTACACAACATATCACTGCAGTACACAACATACCACTGCAGTACACAACATATCACTGCAGTACACAACATATCACTACAGTGCACAACATATCACTGCAGTACACGGCATATCACTACAGTACACAACATATCACTGCAGTACACACCATATCACTGCAGTACACAACATATCACTGCAGTACACACCATATCACTGCAATACACACCATATCACTGCAGTAAACAACATATCACTGCAATACACACCATATCACTGCAGTACACAACATATCACTGCAGTACACAACATATCACTACAGTACATATCATATCACTGCAGTACACAACATATCACTGCAGTACACAACATATCACTGCAATAAACACCATATCACTGCAGTACACAACATATCACTGCAGTACACAACATATCACTGCAGTACACAACATATCACTGCAGTACACAACATATCACTGCAGTACACAACATTTCACTGCAGTACACACCATGTCACTGCAATACACACCATATCACTGCAGTACACAACATAACACTGCAATACACACCATATCACTGCAGTACACAACATATCACTGCAGTACACAACATATCACTACAGTACACAACATATCACTGCAGTACACAACATATCACTGCAGTACACAACATATCACTACAGTACACAACATATCACTGCAGTACACAACATATCACTGCAGTACACAACATATCACTGCAGTACACACCATATCATTGCAGTACACAACATATCACTGCAGTACACAACATAACATTGCAATACACACCATGTCACTGCAGTACACAACATATCACTGCAGTACACAACATATCACTGCAGTACACAACATATCACTGCAGTACACAACATATCACTGCAGTACACAACATATCACTAGAGTACACAACATATCACTGCAGTACACACCATATCACTACAGTACATATCATATCACTGCAGTACACAACATATCACTGCAGTACACAACATATCACTGCAGTACACAACATATCACTGCAGTACACACCATATCACTGCAGTACACAACATATCATTGCAATACACAACATATCACTACAGTACACAACATATCACTGCAATACACACCATATCACTACAGTACACAACATATCACTGCAATACACACCATATCACTACAGTACACAACATATCACTGCAATACACACCATATCACTACAGTACACACCATATTCTGATAAGCACCAGAACAGTCAAATGTAAAATGCCATCATCTTAAACTGGCCACACCTGAAGGTCAAATGGTATTCACACACTACAGACAAACTAAAGAACAGACGGAGAGGGATAGTCCGGCATTTTAGGAGAAGAGCAGCCGAGGGTATGGGAGGGTCTCAGACAACAAAAGCAAAATGGAGGGCTGACAGTTTGAACCTAGAGCCACTGACATGCCAGGCCCCATCAGTACCACTAATGAAAGAATACATTTAGATAGAGGGAAGAGTGATTTGAACAAGCTAAATTGTATTCTTGAGTAAACATTCACACAAAGGAGTGCGTTGCATATTAGATGTGACAATACAGATGAAACACTGGGAGAAATTCCCCGTTTTGTTCAACAAAGATGGATTTATCTGATAAGGTACTCACTCAACAAATGTACTCAAGCGACATGCTGCCACTCAGGGCGGGGGACGTTATTGGATATAGGTAGAGAGAAAATTGAACAAATGGAATGCAACCCACAAGCAAAGGAACAGTTAAAAGTGAGCAATCCTCCAAGGTATTGTAGAGAGAATATGGACATGACCTTGGAGGAAGACAACGATACAAGACCCAAGATGAATGGTAAAACCACCATACAATAGCTTCGGATGGATGATACCAATAATGTATTGATAATGTAATGTACCAATAATGTATGGATAATGTAATGTACCAATAATGTATAGATAATGTAATGTACCAATAATGTATAGATAATGCAATGTGCCAATAATGTATAGATAATGTAATGTACCAATAATGTATAGATAATGCAATGTACCAATAATGTATAGATAATATAATGTACCAATAATGTATAGATAATGCAATGTACCAATAATGTATAGATAATATAATGTACCAATAATGTATAGATAATGTAATGTACCAATAATGTATAGAAAATGTAATGCATAGATGTTGTACTGTACCAATAATGTGTAGATAATGTAATGAAGCAATAATGTAGAATGATGTAATACACCAATAATGTATTGATGATGTAATGTATCAACAGTGTATAGAAAATGTCCGTCCACAACGCCACAGCAAAACCCTAGTCCACTTGATGGCTCCTGAGTGGCACAGTGGTCTAAGGCACTGCATTTCAGTTTTGTAGGCGTCACTACAGACCCTGGTTTGATTCCATGCTGTATCACAACCGGCCGTGCTTGGGAGTCCCATAGGACGAGACACAATTGGCCCAGCATCTTCCGGGTTAGGGTTTGGCCAGGGTAGGTTTGGCCTCATCTTCCGGGTTAGGGTTTGGCCAGGGTAGGCCATCTTTGTAATTAAATAAAAAATTATATAAAAAAAAAAATTGTAATGGACACTCACCATTACCCCTAGAGGCTGGTTTTGAGTGATCAGTCTGCTTTTTAAAATTAAACCTTTATTTAACTCGGCAAGTCAGTTTAAAAACAAATTTTTATTTTCAATGACAGCCTAGGAACAGTGGGTTAACTGCCTGTTCAGAATGACAGATTTGTACCTTGTCAGCTCGGGGATTTGAACTTGCAATCATTCGGTTACTAGTCCAACGCTCTAGCCACTAGGGTACCCTGCCGCCCCTGTACAGATGTCTAATTTCACCATGGATCTTGAGCGACCGGGCTGGTTCTGACACTGTGACATGGAACGGACTGGCAGAGACAGTTGAGGAAGACATCGGAATAGGAGAGATACATAATTTTTCATGAAATGGGATGACAGAGTTTTCAGTGACAACATCTTGTGTGATATATCAGTATAACGGGTGTGTAACCAAGTACATTCGACCAGGACCCGTAGAGAACAGGAAGCAGCCCAGACCCACACACAGAGGCAGTAATCAGGATAGCAGTGGTAGACTAGCTACAAAGTAGCCCTAGTCAGCAGACCATTCTAAAGTAGCAGCTGTGCACTGTAGCAGAAGGAAAACTACCAATCGGAACAGTACTGCTTCTCTCTCAGCACGGAACACAACTTCAGAGATGACCATACAGAGACTAACCTTACAGAGATATGAGTTTGAGTTTTAACCCAATGTGCCTTTGCCTCTGTTCTTTACCATCTCTACTGACGACTCTGACCAAGCCCTTATGAAGAGCTTTAGGAGGAGGATGTCTATGAAGGAGAAGAAAATAAAAAATGAAAAAAACCTTTTGGGGCTGCCTTGTCGAGTCGGTTGTTGATAGGTGGAGCTGTGTGATGTTGGTGTGAAAGGCAGTTTCGAACAGCGGGAGATCGCTTTGACGATGGGTTGTTGTGGTAGAATGATGAAACAGACGTATTTCCAGAGGAAGGCTTCGTGTTGTGAGGGCTCCATTTACTGAATTCTAGGTACTAAAGATACGAGCTTCAGAGCCTTTTGCCTCACAACCTTTGGCAGCTTCAAGAACGATCTTCACAAAAGGGCTCCCTGGGTGATTTTATTCCAAAGGGTTGCCTGGGTGATTTCTATTCAAAAGGTTTGCCTGGGTGATTTTATTCCAAAGGGTTGCCTGGGTGATTTCTATTCAAAAGGGTTGCCTGGGTGATTTTATTCCAAAGGGCTCCCTGGGTGATTTCTATTCAAAAGGTTTGCCTGGGTGATTTTATTCCAAAGGGTTGCCTGGGTGATTTCTATTCCAAAGGTTTGCCTGTGTGGCCTCCCGGGTGGCGCAGTGGTCTAAGGCACTGCATCGCAGTACTAGCTGTGTCACCAGATACTCTGGAGTCGAGCAAAAGGCTCTGTCGCAGCCGGCCGCGACAGGGAGGCCCATGGGGTGGCACACAATTGGCCCAGCGTCGTCCGGGTTAGGGAGGGTTTGGCCGGCAGGAATATCCATGTCTCATCGCTAGGTGTACGGTGTTTCCTCCGACACATTGGTGCGGCTGGCTTCCGGGTTGGATGCGCGCTGTGTTTTTTAAGAAGCAGTGCGGCTTGGGTGGGATGTGTTTCAGAGGACGTATGGCTCTCGACCTTCGCCTCTCCTGAGTCCGTGCAGGGGTTTTATTGACAAGACAGTAACTACTAACAATTGGAGACCATGATATTGGGGAGAAAGGGGGCTAAAAATAAATAAATAAAAAGGTTGTTTGTGTGATGTCAATTCCAACACTGAAAAACTCTTCCCCGTTAACACCGTTTCCATCCAACCTGTTAACACCGTTTCCATCCAACCCGTTAACACCGTTTCCATCCAACCCGTTAACACCGTTTCCATCCAACCTGTTAACACCGTTTCCATCCAACCTGTTAACACCGTTTCCATCCAACCTGTTAACACCGTTTCCATCCAACCCGTTAACACCGTTTCCATCCAACCTTTTAACACCGTTTCCATCCAACCTGTTAACACCGTTTCCATCCAACTTCTTAACACCGTTTCCATCCAACCTGTTAACACCGTTTCCATCCAACCTGTTAACACCGTTTCCATCCAACCCGTTAACACCGTTTCCATCCAACCCGTTAACACCGTTTCCATCCAACCTGTTAACACCGTTTCCATCCAACCCGTTAACACCGTTTCCATCCAACCCGTTAACACCGTTTCCATCCAACCTGTTAACACCGTTTTCATCCAACCCGTTAACACCGTTTCCATCCATCCCGTTAACACCGTTTCCATCCAACCCGTTAACACCGTTTCCATCCAACCCGTTAACACCGTTTCAATCCAACCATTAAAATGAGGATGAATTACCTGACGCATTAAATAAATCACGGCTGGGCTGATGGAAACATGAAATGTTGAATTGTAAAATAAATAGAAAAGAAATGCCGGTAAAATTGTATAAATGTCAAAAGACATTTTCTTCGTTTGACATGGTAGGATCTTTTTGTGTCTGTGAAATTTATTTTCTCCAAAAATGGCGTTGGAAACACCTTTACGCAAATATTGATTTAATAACCATCATATGGTAGTAAACTTGAAGTCACATGATGATATGCTGTGTGGTCCTCCCACTGCGACTTTATTGCAGTTTATCAGGCTACAGATGAAGTTATGTTGAACTTAGACAGGGGGGGGGGGGGGGTGAAAGGTCACAGTGGTGAGCTTGATGCTCCTTTCCAATAAATATCAAGGGTCTTATTTTGGTGACATGGTGATCGATGATTGGCTGCCTTTTGACAAATACAAATAATAGGGCTCTTATCCATAATAATCTAATCATGTAGGTAGGCAACCCGCGCTGTTTCTACGAGCTGCTGGCTAGAAAGCACGTGCCTAGACCAGAGAGGGCACATTCACTATTTCACGCAACAGTTTTTGTGGCAAAATCATCAGTAGAGTTGAAAATACAATGAAAACCCATTTAACCTTGTGTTTTCCATTCTGTACATGGGAATTTAACTGCAAAATATATTTTGATGTGCACTATGTTACCACACACAGCCTTTTCCTCCACAAAAAAAGTATGTTTTAATGGAAACACATCTCTGCTGGGTAAATGTGCATATTGTTAATTATGCAAACGTATGTTTAAAAAAAATATAATTCAAATGTAATTGTGTTTTTCACAGGCAGTGAATACAACAGGTGAAATGCTTACAAGCCCTTTGCCAACAATGCATTTAAGAACAATAGGAAAAGGACTAAATACACAAAAGTAAAACATATAAAAAAAGTAGAAACAGGGTTCAGGTTAGTAATGAGGTTATATACAGGGGGTACCGGTACCCAGTCAGTGTGCAGGGTTCAGGTTAGTAATGAGGTTATATACAGGGGGTACCGGTACCCAGTCAGTGTGCAGGGTTCAGGTTAGTAATGAGGTTATATACAGGGGGTACCGGTACCCAGTCAGTGTGCAGGGTACAGGTTAGTAATGAGGTTATATACAGGGGGTACCGGTACCCAGTCAGTGTGCAGGGTACAGGTTAGTAATGAGGTTATATACAGGGGGTACCGGTACCCAGTCAGTGTGCAGGGTACAGGTTAGTAATGAGGTTATATACAGGGGGTACCGGTACCCAGTCAGTGTGCAGGGTACAGGTTAGTAATGAGGCTATATATAGGGGGTACCGGTACCCAGTCAGTGTGCAGGGTACAGGTTAGTAATGAGGCTATATACAGGGGGTCCCGGTACCCAGTCAGTGTGCAGGGTTCAGGTTAGTAATGAGGTTATATACAGGGGGTACCGGTACCCAGTCAGTGTGCAGGGTACAGGTTAGTAATGCGGTTATATACAGGGGGTACCGGTACCCAGTCAGTGTGCAGGGTTCAGGTTAGTAATGAGGTTATATACAGGGGGTACCGGTACCCAGTCAGTGTGCAGGGTACAGGTTAGTAATGAGGTTATATACAGGGGGTACCGGTACCCAGTCAGTGTGCAGGGTTCAGGTTAGTAATGAGGTTATATACAGGGGGTACCGGTACCCAGTCAGTGTGCAGGGTACAGGTTAGTAATGAGGCTATATACAGGGGGTACCGGTACCCAGTCAGTGTGCAGGGTTCAGGTTAGTAATGAGGTTATATACAGGGGGTACCGGTACCCAGTCAGTGTGCAGGGTTCAGGTTAGTAATGAGGCTATATACAGGGGGTACCGGTACCCAGTCAGTGTGCAGGGTTCAGGTTAGTAATGAGGTTATATACAGGGGGTACCGGTACCCAGTCAGTGTGCAGGGTACAGGTTAGTAATGAGGCTATATACAGGGGGTACCGGTACCCAGTCAGTGTGCAGGGTACAGGTTAGTAATGAGGTTATATACAGGGGGTACCGGTACCCAGTCAGTGTGCAGGGTTCAGGTTAGTAATGAGGTTATATACAGGGGGTACCGGTACCCAGTCAGTGTGCAGGGTACAGGTTAGTAATGAGGTTATATACAGGGGGTACCGGTACCCAGTCAGTGTGCAGGGTTCAGGTTAGTAATGAGGCTATATACAGGGGGTACCGGTACCCAGTCAGTGTGCAGGGTACAGGTTAGTAATGAGGTTATATACAGGGGGTACCGGTACCCAGTCAGTGTGCAGGGTTCAGGTTAGTAATGAGGCTATATACAGGGGGTACCGGTACCCAGTCAGTGTGCAGGGTTCAGGTTAGTAATGAGGCTATATACAGGGGGTACCGGTACCCAGTCAGTGTGCAGGGTTCAGGTTAGTAATGAGGCTATATACAGGGGGTACCGGTACCCAGTCAGTGTGCAGGGTTCAGGTTAGTAATGAGGCTATATACAGGGGGTACCGGTACCCAGTCAGTGTGCAGGGTTCAGGTTAGTAATGAGGCTATATACAGGGGGTACCGGTACCCAGTCAGTGTGCAGGGTTCAGGTTAGTAATGAGGTTATATACAGGGGGTACCGGTACCCAGTCAGTGTGCAGGGTTCAGGTTAGTAATGAGGCTATATACAGGGGGTACCGGTACCCAGTCAGTGTGCAGGGTTCAGGTTAGTAATGAGGTTATATACAGGGGGTACCGGTACCCAGTCAGTGTGCAGGGTTCAGGTTAGTAATGAGGTTATATACAGGGGGTCCCGGTACCCAGTCAGTGTGCAGGGTTCAGGTTAGTAATGAGGCTATATACAGGGGGTACCGGTACCCAGTCAGTGTGCAGGGTTCAGGTTAGTAATGAGGCTATATACAGGGGGTACCGGTACCCAGTCAGTGTGCAGGGTTCAGGTTAGTAATGAGGCTATATACAGGGGGTACCGGTACCCAGTCAGTGTGCAGGGTACAGGTTAGTAATGAGGCTATATACAGGGGGTACCGGTACCCAGTCAGTGTGCAGGGTACAGGTTAGTAATGAGGTTATATACAGGGGGTACCGGTACCCAGTCAGTGTGCAGGGTTCAGGTTAGTAATGAGGTTATATACAGGGGGTACCGGTACCCAGTCAGTGTGCAGGGTACAGGTTAGTAATGAGGTTATATACAGGGGGTACCGGTACCCAGTCAGTGTGCAGGGTTCAGGTTAGTAATGAGGCTATATACAGGGGGTACCGGTACCCAGTCAGTGTGCAGGGTACAGGTTAGTAATGAGGTTATATACAGGGGGTACCGGTACCCAGTCAGTGTGCAGGGTTCAGGTTAGTAATGAGGCTATATACAGGGGGTACCGGTAACCAGTCAGTGTGCAGGGTTCAGGTTAGTAATGAGGCTATATACAGGGGGTACCGGTACCCAGTCAGTGTGCAGGGTTCAGGTTAGTAATGAGGCTATATACAGGGGGTACCGGTACCCAGTCAGTGTGCAGGGTTCAGGTTAGTAATGAGGCTATATACAGGGGGTACCGGTACCCAGTCAGTGTGCAGGGTTCAGGTTAGTAATGAGGCTATATACAGGGGGTACCGGTACCCAGTCAGTGTGCAGGGTTCAGGTTAGTAATGAGGTTATATACAGGGGGTACCGGTACCCAGTCAGTGTGCAGGGTTCAGGTTAGTAATGAGGCTATATACACGGGGTACCGGTACCCAGTCAGTGTGCAGGGTTCAGGTTAGTAATGAGGTTATATACAGGGGGTACCGGTACCCAGTCAGTGTGCAGGGTTCAGGTTAGTAATGAGGTTATATACAGGGGGTCCCGGTACCCAGTCAGTGTGCAGGGTTCAGGTTAGTAATGAGGTTATATACAGGGGGTCCCGGTACCCAGTCAGTGTGCAGGGTACAGGTTAGTAATGAGGTTATATACAGGGGGTCCCGGTACCCAGTCAGTGTGCAGGGTTCAGGTTAGTAATGAGGTTATATACAGGGGGTCCCGGTACCCAGTCAGTGTGCAGGGTACAGGTTAGTAATGAGGTTATATACAGGGGGTCCCGGTACCCAGTCAGTGTGCAGGGTACAGGTTAGTAATGAGGTTATATACAGGGGGTACCGGTACCCAGTCAGTGTGCAGGGTTCAGGTTAGTAATGAGGTTATATACAGGGGGTCCCGGTACCCAGTCAGTGTGCAGGGTACAGGTTAGTAATGAGGTTATATACAGGGGGTACCGGTACCCAGTCAGTGTGCAGGGTTCAGGTTAGTAATGAGGTTATATACAGGGGGTACCGGTACCCAGTCAGTGTGCAGGGTTCAGGTTAGTAATGAGGTTATATACAGGGGGTACCGGTACCCAGTCAGTGTGCAGGGTTCAGGTTAGTAATGAGGCTATATACAGGGGGTACCGGTACCCAGTCAGTGTGCAGGGTTCAGGTTAGTAATGAGGCTATATACAGGGGGTACCGGTACCCAGTCAGTGTGCAGGGTTCAGGTTAGTAATGAGGTTATATACAGGGGGTACCGGTACCCAGTCAGTGTGCAGGGTTCAGGTTAGTAATGAGGTTATATACAGGGGGTCCCGGTACCCAGTCAGTGTGCAGGGTTCAGGTTAGTAATGAGGTTATATACAGGGGGTCCCGGTACCCAGTCAGTGTGCAGGGTACAGGTTAGTAATGAGGTTATATACAGGGGGTCCCGGTACCCAGTCAGTGTGCAGGGTTCAGGTTAGTAATGAGGTTATATACAGGGGGTCCCGGTACCCAGTCAGTGTGCAGGGTACAGGTTAGTAATGAGGTTATATACAGGGGGTCCCGGTACCCAGTCAGTGTGCAGGGTACAGGTTAGTAATGAGGTTATATACAGGGGGTACCGGTACCCAGTCAGTGTGCAGGGTTCAGGTTAGTAATGAGGTTATATACAGGGGGTCCCGGTACCCAGTCAGTGTGCAGGGTACAGGTTAGTAATGAGGTTATATACAGGGGGTACCGGTACCCAGTCAGTGTGCAGGGTTCAGGTTAGTAATGAGGTTATATACAGGGGGTACCGGTACCCAGTCAGTGTGCAGGGTTCAGGTTAGTAATGAGGTTATATACAGGGGGTACCGGTACCCAGTCAGTGTGCAGGGTTCAGGTTAGTAATGAGGCTATATACAGGGGGTACCGGTACCCAGTCAGTGTGCAGGGTTCAGGTTAGTAATGAGGTTATATACAGGGGGTACCGGTACCCAGTCAGTGTGCAGGGTTCAGGTTAGTAATGAGGTTATATACAGGGGGTACCGGTACCCAGTCAGTGTGCAGGGTTCAGGTTAGTAATGAGGCTATATACAGGGGGTACCGGTACCCAGTCAGTGTGCAGGGTTCAGGTTAGTAATGAGGCTATATACAGGGGGTACCGGTACCCAGTCAGTGTGCAGGGTTCAGGTTAGTAATGAGGCTATATACAGGGGGTACCGGTACCCAGTCAGTGTGCAGGGTTCAGGTTAGTAATGAGGTTATATACAGGGGGTCCCGGTACCCAGTCAGTGTGCAGGGTTCAGGTTAGTAATGAGGTTAAATACAGGGGGTACCGGTACCCAGTCAGTGTGCAGGGTACAGGTTAGTAATGAGGTTATATACAGGGGGTACCGGTACCCAGTCAGTGTGCAGGGTTCAGGTTAGTAATGAGGTTATATACAGGGGGTACCGGTACCCAGTCAGTGTGCAGGGTTCAGGTTAGTAATGAGGCTATATACAGGGGGTCCCGGTACCCAGTCAGTGTGCAGGGTTCAGGTTAGTAATGTGGCTATATACAGGGGGTACCGGTACCCAGTCAGTGTGCAGGGTTCAGGTTAGTAATGAGGTTATATACAGGGGGTACCGGTACCCAGTCAGTGTGCAGGGTTCAGGTTAGTAATGAGGTTATATACAGGGGGTACCGGTACCCAGTCAGTGTGCAGGGTACAGGTTAGTAATGAGGCTATATACAGGGGGTACCGGTACCCAGTCAGTGTGCAGGGTTCAGGTTAGTAATGAGGTTATATACAGGGGGTACCGGTACCCAGTCAGTGTGCAGGGTTCAGGTTAGTAATGAGGCTATATACAGGGGGTCCCGGTACCCAGTCAGTGTGCAGGGTTCAGGTTAGTAATGAGGCTATATACAGGGGGTACCGGTACCCAGTCAGTGTGCAGGGTACAGGTTAGTAATGAGGCTATATACAGGGGGTACCGGTACCCAGTCAGTGTGCAGGGTTCAGGTTAGTAATGAGGTTATATACAGGGGGTACCGGTACCCAGTCAGTGTGCAGGGTTCAGGTTAGTAATGAGGCTATATACAGGGGGTCCCGGTACCCAGTCAGTGTGCAGGGTACAGGTTAGTAATGAGGCTATATACAGGGGGTACCGGTACCCAGTCAGTGTGCAGGGTACAGGTTAGTAATGAGGCTATATACAGGGGGTACCGGTACCCAGTCAGTGTGCAGGGTTCAGGTTAGTAATGAGGCTATATACAGGGGGTCCCGGTACCCAGTCAGTGTGCAGGGTACAGGTTAGTAATGAGGCTATATACAGGGGGTCCCGGTACCCAGTCAGTGTGCAGGGTTCAGGTTAGTAATGAGGTTATATACAGGGGGTCCCGGTACCCAGTCAGTGTGCAGGGTTCAGGTTAGTAATGAGGTTAAATACAGGGGGTCCCGGTACCCAGTCAGTGTGCAGGGTTCAGGTTAGTAATGAGGCTATATACAGGGGGTCCCGGTACCCAGTCAGTGTGCAGGGTTCAGGTTAGTAATGAGGCTATATACAGGGGGTACCGGTACCCAGTCAGTGTGCAGGGTTCAGGTTAGTAATGAGGCTATATACAGGGGGTCCCGGTACCCAGTCAGTGTGCAGGGTTCAGGTTAGTAATGTGGCTATATACAGGGGGTACCGGTACCCAGTCAGTGTGCAGGGTACAGGTTAGTAATGAGGCTATATACAGGGGGTACCGGTACCCAGTCAGTGTGCAGGGTACAGGTTAGTAATGAGGTTATATACAGGGGGTACCGGTACCCAGTCAGTGTGCAGGGTTCAGGTTAGTAATGAGGTTATATACAGGGGGTCCCGGTACCCAGTCAGTGTGCAGGGTACAGGTTAGTAATGAGGTTATATACAGGGGGTACCGGTACCCAGTCAGTGTGCAGGGTTCAGGTTAGTAATGAGGTTATATACAGGGGGTACCGGTACCCAGTCAGGGTGCAGGGTTCAGGTTAGTAATGAGGCTATATACAGGGGGTACCGGTACCCAGTCAGGGTGCAGGGTTCAGGTTAGTAATGAGGCTATATACAGGGGGTACCGGTACCCAGTCAGTGTGCAGGGTACAGGTTAGTAATGAGGCTATATACAGGGGGTACCGGTACCCAGTCAGTGTGCAGGGTTCAGGTTAGTAATGAGGCTATATACAGGGGGTACCGGTACCCAGTCAGTGTGCAGGGTTCAGGTTAGTAATGAGGCTATATACAGGGGGTACCGGTACCCAGTCAGGGTGCAGGGTTCAGGTTAGTAATGAGGTTAAATACAGGGGGTCCCGGTACCCAGTCAGTGTGCAGGGTTCAGGTTAGTAATGAGGCTATATACAGGGGGTCCCGGTACCCAGTCAGTGTGCAGGGTTCAGGTTAGTAATGAGGCTATATACAGGGGGTACCGGTACCCAGTCAGTGTGCAGGGTTCAGGTTAGTAATGAGGCTATATACAGGGGGTCCCGGTACCCAGTCAGTGTGCAGGGTTCAGGTTAGTAATGTGGCTATATACAGGGGGTACCGGTACCCAGTCAGTGTGCAGGGTACAGGTTAGTAATGAGGCTATATACAGGGGGTACCGGTACCCAGTCAGTGTGCAGGGTACAGGTTAGTAATGAGGTTATATACAGGGGGTACCGGTACCCAGTCAGTGTGCAGGGTTCAGGTTAGTAATGAGGTTATATACAGGGGGTCCCGGTACCCAGTCAGTGTGCAGGGTACAGGTTAGTAATGAGGTTATATACAGGGGGTACCGGTACCCAGTCAGTGTGCAGGGTTCAGGTTAGTAATGAGGTTATATACAGGGGGTACCGGTACCCAGTCAGGGTGCAGGGTTCAGGTTAGTAATGAGGCTATATACAGGGGGTACCGGTACCCAGTCAGGGTGCAGGGTTCAGGTTAGTAATGAGGCTATATACAGGGGGTACCGGTACCCAGTCAGTGTGCAGGGTACAGGTTAGTAATGAGGCTATATACAGGGGGTACCGGTACCCAGTCAGTGTGCAGGGTTCAGGTTAGTAATGAGGCTATATACAGGGGGTACCGGTACCCAGTCAGTGTGCAGGGTTCAGGTTAGTAATGAGGCTATATACAGGGGGTACCGGTACCCAGTCAGGGTGCAGGGTTCAGGTTAGTAATGAGGCTATATACAGGGGGTACCGGTACCCAGTCAGGGTGCAGGGTTCAGGTTAGTAATGAGGCTATATACAGGGGGTACCGGTACCCAGTCAGGGTGCAGGGTTCAGGTTAGTAATGAGGCTATATACAGGGGGTACCGGTACCCAGTCAGTGTGCAGGGTTCAGGTTAGTAATGAGGCTATATACAGGGGGTACCGGTACCCAGTCAGTGTGCAGGGTACAGGTTAGTAATGTGGCTATATACAGGGGGTACCGGTACCCAGTCAGTGTGCAGGGTTCAGGTTAGTAATGAGGCTATATACAGGGGGTACCGGTACCCAGTCAGTGTGCAGGGTTCAGGTTAGTAATGAGGTTATATACAGGGGGTACCGGTACCCAGTCAGTGTGCAGGGTTCAGGTTAGTAATGAGGTTATATACAGGGGGTACCGGTACTGAGTCAATGTGCAGGGTTCAGGTTAGTAATGAGGTTATATACAGGGGGTACCGGTACCCAGTCAGTGTGCAGGGTTCAGGTTAGTAATGAGGTTATATACAGGGGGTACCGGTACCCAGTCAGTGTGCAGGGTTCAGGTTAGTAATGAGGTTATATACAGGGGGTACCGGTACCCAGTCAGTGTGCAGGGTTCAGGTTAGTAATGAGGCTATATACAGGGGGTACCGGTACCCAGTCAGTGTGCAGGGTTCAGGTTAGTAATGAGGTTATATACAGGGGGTACCGGTACCCAGTCAGTGTGCAGGGTTCAGGTTAGTAATGAGGTTATATACAGGGGGTACCGGTACCCAGTCAGTGTGCAGGGTTCAGGTTAGTAATGAGGCTATATACAGGGGGTACCGGTACCCAGTCAGTGTGCAGGGTACAGGTTAGTAATGAGGCTATATACAGGGGGTACCGGTACCCAGTCAGTGTGCAGGGTACAGGTTAGTAATGAGGCTATATACAGGGGGTACCGGTACCCAGTCAGTGTGCAGGGTTCAGGTTAGTAATGAGGCTATATACAGGGGGTACCGGTACCCAGTCAGTGTGCAGGGTACAGGTTAGTAATGAGGCTATATACAGGGGGTACCGGTACCCAGTCAGTGTGCAGGGTACAGGTTAGTAATGAGGCTATATACAGGGGGTACCGGTACCCAGTCAGTGTGCAGGGTTCAGGTTAGTAATGAGGCTATATACAGGGGGTACCGGTACCCAGTCAGTGTGCAGGGTACAGGTTAGTAATGAGGCTATATACAGGGGGTACCGGTACCCAGTCAGTGTGCAGGGTACAGGTTAGTAATGAGGCTATATACAGGGGGTACCGGTACCCAGTCAGTGTGCAGGGTTCAGGTTAGTAATGAGGCTATATACAGGGGGTACCGGTACCCAGTCAGTGTGCAGGGTTCAGGTTAGTAATGAGGCTATATACAGGGGGTCCCGGTACCCAGTCAGTGTGCAGGGTTCAGGTTAGTAATGAGGCTATATACAGGGGGTCCCGGTACCCAGTCAGTGTGCAGGGTTCAGGTTAGTAATGAGGCTATATACAGGGGGTACCGGTACCCAGTCAGTGTGCAGGGTTCAGGTTAGTAATGAGGCTATATACAGGGGGTCCCGGTACCCAGTCAGTGTGCAGGGTTCAGGTTAGTAATGAGGCTATATACAGGGGGTACCGGTACCCAGTCAGTGTGCAGGGTTCAGGTTAGTAATGAGGCTATATACAGGGGGTACCGGTACCCAGTCAGTGTGCAGGGTTCAGGTTAGTAATGAGGCTATATACAGGGGGTCCCGGTACCCAGTCAGTGTGCAGGGTTCAGGTTAGTAATGAGGCTATATACAGGGGGTACCGGTACCCAGTCAGTGTGCAGGGTTCAGGTTAGTAATGAGGCTATATACAGGGGGTACCGGTACCCAGTCAGTGTGCAGGGTTCAGGTTAGTAATGAGGCTATATACAGGGGGTCCCGGTACCCAGTCAGTGTGCAGGGTTCAGGTTAGTAATGAGGTTATATACAGGGGGTACCGGTACCCAGTCAGTGTGCAGGGTACAGGTTAGTAATGAGGCTATAAACAGGGGGTACCGGTACCCAGTCAGTGTGCAGGGTACAGGTTAGTAATGAGGCTATATACAGGGGGTACCGGTACCCAGTAAGTGTGCAGGGTACAGGTTAGTAATGAGGCTATATACAGGGGGTACCGGTACCCAGTCAGTGTGCAGGGTTCAGGTTAGTAATGAGGCTATATACAGGGGGTACCGGTACCCAGTCAGTGTGCAGGGTTCAGGTTAGTAATGAGGCTATATACAGGGGGTACCGGTACCCAGTCAGTGTGCAGGGTTCAGGTTAGTAATGAGGTTATATACAGGGGGTACCGGTACCCAGTCAGTGTGCAGGGTTCAGGTTAGTAATGAGGCTATATACAGGGGGTCCCGGTACCCAGTCAGTGTGCAGGGTTCAGGTTAGTAATGAGGCTATATACAGGGGGTACCGGTACCCAGTCAGTGTGCAGTGTTCAGGTTAGTAATGAGGTTATATACAGGGGGTACCGGTACCCAGTCAGTGTGCAGGGTTCAGGTTAGTAATGAGGCTATATACAGGGGGTACCGGTACCCAGTCAGTGTTTAGGGTTCAGGTTAGTAATGAGGCTATATACAGGGGGTCCCGGTACCCAGTCAGTGTGCAGGGTTCAGGTTAGTAATGAGGCTATATACAGGGGGTCCCGGTACCCAGTCAGTGTGCAGGGTTCAGGTTAGTAATGAGGCTATATACAGGGGGTACCGGTACCCAGTCAGTGTGCAGGGTTCAGGTTAGTAATGAGGTTATATACAGGGGGTACCGGTACCCAGTCAGTGTGCAGGGTTCAGGTTAGTAATGAGGCTATATACAGGGGGTACCGGTACCCAGTCAGTGTGCAGGGTACAGGTTAGTAATGAGGCTATATACAGGGGGTACCGGTACCCAGTCAGTGTGCAGGGTTCAGGTTAGTAATGAGGTTATATACAGGGGGTACCGGTACCCAGTCAGTGTGCAGGGTACAAGTTAGTAATGAGGCTATATACAGGGGGTACCGGTACCCAGTCAGTGTGCAGGGTTCAGGTTAGTAATGAGGTTATATACAGGGGGTACCGGTACCCAGTCAGTGTGCAGGGTTCAGGTTAGTAATGAGGCTATATACAGGGGGTACCGGTACCCAGTCAGTGTGCAGGGTACAGGTTAGTAATGAGGCTATATACAGGGGGTACCGGTACCCAGTCAGTGTGCAGGGTTCAGGTTAGTAATGAGGTTATATACAGGGGGTACCGGTACCCAGTCAGTGTGCAGGGTACAGGTTAGTAATGAGGCTATATACAGGGGGTACCGGTACCCAGTCAGTGTGCAGGGTTCAGGTTAGTAATGAGGTTATATACAGGGGGTACCGGTACCCAGTCAGTGTGCAGGGTACAGGTTAGTAATGAGGCTATATACAGGGGGTCCCGGTACCCAGTCAGTGTGCAGGGTTCAGGTTAGTAATGAGGTTATATACAGGGGGTCCCGGTACCCAGTCAGTGTGCAGGGTTCAGGTTAGTAAAGAGGCTATATACAGGGGGTACCGGTACCCAGTCAGTGTGCAGGGTTCAGGTTAGTAATGAGGCTATATACAGGGGGTCCCGGTACCCAGTCAGTGTGCAGGGTTCAGGTTAGTAATGAGGCTATATACAGGGGGTCCCGGTACCCAGTCAGTGTGCAGGGTTCAGGTTAGTAATGAGGTTATATACAGGGGGTACCGGTACCCAGTCAGTGTGCAGGGTTCAGGTTAGTAATGAGGCTATATACAGGGGGTCCCGGTACCCAGTCAGTGTGCAGGGTACAGGTTAGTAATGAGGTTATATACAGGGGGTACCGGTACCCAGTCAGTGTGCAGGGTTCAGGTTAGTAATGAGGCTATATACAGGGGGTACCGGTACCCAGTCAGTGTGCAGGGTACAGGTTAGTAATGAGGTTATATACAGGGGGTACCGGTACCCAGTCAGTGTGCAGGGTTCAGGTTAGTAATGAGGTTAAATACAGGGGGTACCGGTACCCAGTCAGTGTGCAGGGTACAGGTTAGTAATGAGGTTATATACAGGGGGTACCGGTACCAAGTCAGTGTGCAGGGTACAAGTTAGTAATGAGGTTATATACAGGGGGTACCGGTACTGAGTCAATGTGCGGGGTACAGGTTAGTAATGAGGTTATATACAGGGGTACCGGTACCGAGTCAATGTGCAGGGTACAGGTTAGTAATGAGGCTATATACAGGTGGTCCCGGTACCGAGTCAATGTGCAGGGGTTCAGGTTAGTAATGAGGTTATATACAGGGGGTACCGGTACCAAGTCAATGTGCAGGGTACAGGTTAGTTGAGGTAATTGAGGTACAGTACTAGTCAAAACAGTGTTTGTCACCCTTTGCCCTGATGGCAGCTTTGCACACTCTTGACATTCTCTCAACCAGCTTCAGGTGGAATGTTTTTCCAACAGTCTTGAAGGAGTTTCCAAACATGCTGAGTACTTGTTGGATGCTTTTCCTTCACTCTCTGCGGTCCAACTCATCCCAAACCATCTCAATTGGGTTGAGGTCGGGTGATTGTAGAGGCCAGGTCATCACTCCATCACTCTATTTGGTCAAATAGCCCTTACACAGCCTGGAGGTGTGTTCCGGGTCATTGTTCTGTTGAAAAACAAATGATAGTCCCACTAAGCACAAACCAGATAGGATGGCGTATCGCTGCAGAATGCTGTGGTAGCCATGCTGGTTAAGTGTGCCGTGAATTTCAAACAAATCACAGACAGTGTCACCAGCAAAGCACCTCCACACGTCACACCTCCTCCTCCATGCTTCACGGTGGGAATCATTCAATCACATGCAGAGATCATCCATTCAACTGCTCTGCGTCTCACAAAGACACGGCGGTTGGAACAAAAAATCTCAAATTTGGAATTATCTGAGCAAAGGACAGATTTCCAGTGGTCTAATGTCCATTTCCTCGTGTTTCTTTGTCCAAGCAAGTCTCTTCTTCCTATTGTTGTCCTTTAGTGGTGGTTTCTCTTCTCTTTGCTTATTTGAGATGTTCTTGCCGTAATATGTACTTGGTATTTAACCAAATAGGGCTATCTTCTGTATACCACCACTACCTTGTCAAAACTGATTGGCTCAAACACATTAATTAAGAAGGAAAGAAATTCCACAAATTATCTTTAGACAAGGCACACCTGTTAATTGAAATGCAATCCACCTCATGAAGCTGGTTGAAAGAATGCCAAGAGTGTGCAAAGCTGTCATCAAGGCAAAGGGTGGCTACTTTGAAGAATTTCATAGTTTTGATGTCTTCTTTTATTCTACAACATAGAAAATAGTAAAAGAAAGAAAAACCCTTGAAGAATTACGTATGTCCAAACTTTTGACTGGCACTGTACATGTGATAGCACTAGGGGGGTAAAATGACTAGGCATAGGTAATAAACTATGTAAATAGTCTGGGTGGCCATTTGATTAATTGTTCAGCAGTCTTATGACTTAGTGGTAGAAGCTTTTAAGAAGCCATTTGGACCTAGACTTGGCACTCCTGTAGCGCGTGCCGTGCGGCAGCAGAGAGAACAGTCGATGACTAGGGTGGCTGAAGTCTTTGGCAAAGTGTAGGGCCCTCCTCTGACACCACCTGCTATATAGTAGCTGGATAGCAGGAAGTTTGGCCCCGGTGATGTACTGGGCTGTACGCACTACCCTCTGTAGCGGTCGGAGGTCAAGCAGGTCAAGCAGTTGTCATACCAGGTGGTGATGCAACCAGTCAGGATGCTCTCGATGGTGCAGCTGTAGAAATGTGATGATCTGAGGACCCATGCCAAATCTTTTCAGTCTTCTGAGGGGGAATAGTCGTGCCCTCTTCATGGCTGTGTGTTTTGACCATGATAGATCGTTAGTAGTGTGGATCTTAAGGAACTTGAAGCTCTCAACCTGCTCCACTACAGCCCCAATGATGAGAATGGGAGAATGCTCGGCCCTAGTTTTCCTGTAGTCCACGATCATGTCCTTTGTCTTGATCACGTTTAGAGAGAGACTCTTGTCCTACCTCCATACAGCCAGGTCCCTGACCTCCTCCCTATAGGCTGTCTCATCGTTGTCGGTGGTCAGGCCTACCACCATTGTGTCGATGGCAAACTTAATGATGGTGTTGGAGTCATGCTTGGCCTCACAGTTGTGGGTGAACAGGGAGTACAGGAGGGGACTAAGTTTTGAGTACCAGCGTAGCAGATGTGTTGTTGCCTACCTTTACCACCTAGGGGAGGCCCACCAGGAAAGTCCAGGATCCAGTTGCAGAGGGAGTTGTTTAGTAACAGGGTACGTAGCTTTGAGGACACTATGGTGTTGAACACTGAGCTGTAGTCAATTAACAGCATTCTCACGTAGGTGTTCCTTTTGTCCGGGGGGGAAAGGGCAGTGTGCAGAGCAATAGGGTTTGCGTCATCTGTGGATCTGTTGGGGCAGTATGCAAATTGGAGTGGGTTTAGGGCAGGGCTGCCCAACCCTCTTCCTGGAGATCTACCTTTCTGTGGGTTTTCAGTGCAACCCTAATTTAACACACCTTGTTCTACTAATTAGCTGCTCAACAAGACCTTAACTAGCTGAATCAGTTATGCTAAATTAGGGTTGGACTGAAAACCTACAAGAGATCTCCAGGAAGAGGTTTGGGCAGCCCTGGTCTAGTGTTTCTGGGATGATGGTGTTGATCTGAGCCATGACCAAACTTTCAAAGCACTTCATGGCTACAGACGTGAGTGCAACGGATCTCTAGTCATTTAGGCAGGTTACCTTGGTGTTGTTTGGCAGAGGGACCATGGTGGTCTGCTTGAAACATGTTGGTATTACAGACTCAGTCAGGGACATGTTGAAAATGTAATTGAAGACACTTGCCAGTTGGTCAGTGCATGCTCTGAGTACATGTCCTGGTAATCCGTCTGGCCCTGTGGCCTTGTGAATGTTGACCTGTTTAAAAGTCTTAATCACATCGGCTACGGAGATCGTGATCACACAGTCGTCCAGAACAGCTGGTGCTCTCACACATGCTTCAGTGTTGCTTGCCTCGAAGCGAGCATAGAAGTCGTTTAGTTTGTCTGGTAGGCTCGTGTCACTGGACAGCTTTTTTTCCCCTCTTGTTGCACTTGTGACATGCTGGCAGAAATTAGGTAAAATGGATTTAAGTTTCCCTGCATTAGTGTTCCCAGCCACTAGAAGCGCCACCTCTGGTTGAGCATTTTATTGCTTGCTTATGGCCTTTTACAGCTCATTGAGTGATGTCTTAATGCCAGCATCGGTTTGTGGTGGTAAATAGACAGCTACGAAAAATGTGGTAAATAGTGTGGTCTACAGCTTATCATGAGATACTCTACCTCAGGCAAGCAAAACATTTAGTTTCATAATATTAGATTTTGCACACCAGCTGTTATTGACAGCAAGACACAGCCACCAGCCCTCGTCTTACCCGAGGTAGCTGTTCTGTCTTGTATATCAGCTGTTATTGACAAAAAGACACAGCACACCAGTCCTCGTTTTACCTGAGGTAGCTGTTCTTGTCTTGTATATCAGCTGTTATTGACAAAAAGACACAACCCACCAGCCCTCGTCTTACCCGAGGTAGCTGTTATGTCTTGTATATTATCTGTGTCGTCATTTAGCCACGACTCTGTGAAACACAAGATATTTCAGTTTTTAATGTCTCGTTGGTAGGATAGTCTCGATCGGAGCTCATCCAGTTTATTCTCCAATGATTGGAAGTTGGCAAATAGGACAGATGGTAGAGGTGGGTTACCCACTCACTGTTAAATTCTCACAAGGCACCCAGACCTGAGTCCCCTAGATCAGTGTATCTTATTCATACAAATGACCGGGATTTGGGCCTGGTGCGGTATCAGCAGTAAAGAAAAACATCTTTGTCCAGTTCGAGGTGAGTAATCGCTGTTCTGATATCCAGAAGCTTTTTTCGGTCATAAGCGACGGAAGAAACATTATGTACAAAAGAAGTTACAAATAATATTAAGAAAAAAAAACACACAAAATAGCACAGTTGGTTAGAAGCCCGTAAAACGTCAGCCGTCTCCTCCGGCGTCATGGTAACTGACTATTCGCATTAAAAATCTGTCGCAAATTGGATGGAAACCTAGCTACTCTGGGACATCAGAAGCTGGTAACATTTGCTGAAAAATTGGTACAGACATTTTCCACCTGTTTAGTTGCAGTTAGGGAACACTAAATTAAAGATATGTACTGCAATAATTGGTTTAAACAGAGTTCAGTAGTGTCTGTTTGTTGATTGCATTCTGTGAGAGAGAATCTATTTGCATTCAAGACGTAAAGACTACATGAAACTCATCGTCATCATACAGTTGAATTAAGTTTGACTTTCAAGCACACTCCAGAATAATTGCATGTAGACATGAAATGACTCATTAAAAATAGGACTTCCTTTCCTCTGTGAGGTGTTTGTGGTTTATATAGCTGGTTTATTTTCTTGCCGCAACAAAATTGATAGAATCTACCGCAGCATAAAGTTGATGTCATTAACAATTTTCCTCTTTAGAAATTTTTCAAACGACAATCGCGTTCTTTTCATATTTCCCCTCTAAGCCTTAACATTAAAGAGCCCCAGCCAGGCACAGTTATCAAGCTCTACCTTCAAAGAAAGACATCCTGTTGAGTTTATTTAGAAGCAGATATGGTGACTAAAGCGGGAGGTTGAGGTCAGGATGAGAGCCCAGAATCCAAGTTAATGACCAAGGTTACCCATACTGCACAGCTCAGTGGTGTAAAACTCATTAAAACTTCTTAGGGATAGGGGGCAGCATTTTCACTTTTGGATGAATAGCATGCCCAAATTCCACTGCCTGCTACTCATCCCCAGAATATGATATGCATAGCATTAGTAGATTTGGATAGGAAACGCTCTGAAGTTTCTAAAACCGTTTGAACCATGTCTGTGAGTATAACAGGGACTTGTGTAGCAGGTAAAACCCTGAGGACTAACCATTCAGATTTTTTTTTTGGAGGTCACTGTCTTTTCATTCCAGGTCCCATCGCTTCCACTGGATGTCACCGGTCTTTAGAATTTGGTTGAGGTTTTTCCTTTGTGTAATGAAGAAGTACGGCCATCTTGAACGAGGGTCACTTGAAGTGGACTGTTTGAGAGAGGCGCGTGACTTGAAAAGTAGCGTCAGTTTGTTGTCTTCCTGTATTGAACACAGATTGTCCCGTCTTCAATTTTAGCGATTATTTATGTTTAAAAATACCTAAAGTTGTATTAAAAAAGTAGTTTGAAATGTTTTGGCAAAGTTTACAGGTAACTTTTGAGATATTTCGTAGTGACGTTGGTCAAGTTGGAACCAGTGTTTTTATGGATCAAACGCACCAAATAAATGGACATTTATGGATATATATTGATGGAATTAATCGAACAAAAGGACCATTTGTGATGTTTATGGGACATATTGGAGTGCCAACAAAAGAAGCTCGTCAAAGGTAAGGCATGTTTTATATTTTATTTCTGCGTTTTGTGTAGCGCCTGCAGGGTTGAAATATGCTACTCTCTCATTGTTTACTGTTGTGTTATCATCAGATAATAGCATCTTATGCTTTTGCCGAAAAGCCTTTTTGAAATCTGACATGTTGGCTGGATTCACAACACGTGTAGCTTTAATTTGGTATCTTACATGTGTGATTTCATGAAAGTTTGATTTTATAGTAATTTATTTGAATTTGGCACTCTGCATTTTCCTTGACTTTAGGCCATGTGGGACGCAAGCATCCCACATATCCCAGAGAGGTTTTAAGGTGTGCTGAAGCTTAGCCTACCTACTAGTCATGACCACCTCAAACAGTTGCAGGGCTGGTAAAGGACATGTCACGAACTGAGCTGCTCTTTAGACGTCGTCAACAACAAATTAACTCATTGATGAACTGTATGACTTTAGGGTCTGAATATTAACACCTGAAGTTGGTCATTGGTATACACCTAGCACCTAGCCTAGCAGCAACTAGCCTAGCAGCATCTAGCCTAGCAGTACCTAGCCTAGCCTAGCCTAGCCTAGCAGCACCTAGCCTAAAATAATGTCAGATGCATAGTGAACATGGCACCACCTAACATACCCAACCTAGCATAGAACATTCTACCATAGCATCATCTACCATAGCATAGCACCATGTAGCCTACCATAGCACCATGTACCATAGCATAGCACCATCTACCCTAGCTTAGCACCATGTAGCCTACCATAGCACCATCTATCCTAACATAGCATCATCTATCCTAGCATAGCACCATGTAGCCTATCGTAGCACCAGCTATCCTAACATAGCACCATCTACCCTAGCATAGCACCATGTAGCCTAACATAGCACCATCTACCCTAGCATAGCACCGTTTAGCCTACCATAGCACCATCTATCCTAGCCTAGCATAGCATGTAGACTAGGATACATTTCCTCTGAGAGTCAGCTGAAAGGAGCATGAAGAGCCAGGAGATAAATCACAATCCCTTAGAGAGTCAGCTGAAAGGAGCATGAAGAGCCAGGAGATAAATCACATTTCCTTGCTGTATTTTACGGAGGAGGTGAGGTGAGCCACTCGATGATACAGGAGAAGTGATTTTATATTCCACATTTAACACAACAACACTACCGGTGAACAAAAGCAAAGGTGGCCCTGAGAGAGAACAGGAGGCGAGGGGAGAGTATCCTTCTCATTAACCAGGAAGTGGAGAAGTGAGTTCACTATGACCCTCTGTCTGTAACCATGTGACTAAAGTAAAAAGTTAGCTTGTAGTTCGTATGGTCGCTGGGAATAGATTGGAGAGTTAGCCTGGTAGCTGGGAATAGATTGGAGAGTTAGCCTGGTAGCTGGGAATAGATTGGAGAGTCAGCCTGGTAGCTGGGAATAGATTGGAGAGTTAGCCTGGTAGCTGGGAATAGATTGGAGAGTTAGCCTGGTAGCTGGGAATAGATTGGAGAGTTAGCCTGGTAGCTGGGAATAGATTGGAGAGTTAGCCTGGTAGCTGGGAATAGATTGGAGAGTTAGCCTGGTAGCTTGGAATAGATTGGAGAGTTAGCCTGGTAGCTGGGAATAGATTGGAGAGTTAGCCTGGTAGCTGGGAATAGATTGGAGAGTTAGCCTGGTAGCTTGGAATAGATTGGAGAGTTAGCCTGGTAGCTGGGAATAGATTGGAGAGTTAGCCTGGTAGCTGGGAATAGATTGGAGAGTTAGCCTGGTAGCTGGGAATAGATTGGAGAGTTAGCCTGGTAGCTGGGAATAGATTGGAGAGTTAGCCTGGTAGAGTTACCTGTTCTGTGTCTGAGATTATTTTTATTTAACTAGGCAAGTTGTTTTTTAAGAACAAATTCTTATTTAGGATGACGGCCTACTCCGGGCAACAACGCTGAGCCAATTGTGCGCCTTTCACGCCCTGACCATAGTGAGCCTTTGTTTCTCTATGGTGAAGTAGGTAAGGGTGTGATTGGGGGGTATTCTAGTTTATTATTTCTATGTGGGGTTCTAGTTTATGTTTCTGTGTTGGTGATGTGTATGATTCCCAATTCGAGGGAGCTGGTAATCATATTTAGGTAGCATTTTTCCCACCTGTGTTTGTGGGATATTATTTTGTGTTTTGTGCATGTGCACCACGTAGTCACATTTCGTTGTTAGTTTATTAATTTATATGTTTTGTTATTGCTATGTTTCACATTATAATACATATATGGAACTCAACATCCACTGCGCCTTGGTCCGTCTCTCCTCACGAACGTGACAGCGCCACCCTGTGGGAATCCCAATCATGGCCGGTTGAAATGCAGCCTGGATTCAAACCAGGGAGTCTGTAGGGACGTCTGTAGCACTGAGATGAAGTGCCTTAGATTGCTGCGCCACTCGGGAGCCCGAGGAATGGAGGGTTGATGTAAAGCTAGTGGAGTTACCTGCTCTGTGTCTGAGAATGGAGGGGTTGATATAATGGCCTTGAGATAGAAGCTGTTTTTCAATCTCTCTGTCTCAGCTTTGATGTGCCTTTACTGACCTCGTGTCCTGTAGGTGTTCTCTGCTTCATCAGAAGTCGTATTGGACGTCAGATATCTCTCTATGGACGTCTCACTCCACATTTTTAGGTCAGTACATTGTTTGTACACTGAGTTTTAAAAAATATATATATGTTAAATTTAACCTACTGTGTTTTCTATACCACTACCAAAGCCAATTCTGACCCTTATGTCCCTTAGACTTGTGAAGGGCAGAAATAATGATTTCCTTATTTGGTATGCATTTTTCTCTCCTTTGTCCTGTCTCTCCTTCTCCCTCCTCCTATTCCTCTCTCTCTCTCCATATCCTTCCCATGGTGCACCATGGCGTGGTGACTTAACAGCCAGTCTGCTCTGAGCGGTGTGCTGTACTGAACACACACACACACGTGTTGCTGCTGCTCTCTACCTTATCAAATACAGACAGGAAACCTTTACAAAAGACACAGACAGGAAACCTTTACAAAAGACACAGACAGGAAACCTTTACAAAAGACACAGACAGGAAACTTTTATCAAATACACAGGCAGGAAACCTTTATCAAAGACACAGACAGGAAACCTTTATCAAAGACACAGACAGGAAACCTTTATCAAAGAAACAGACAGGAAACCTTATCAAAGACACAGACAGGAAACCTTTATCAAAGACACAGACAGGAAACCTTTACCAAATACACAGACAGGAAACCTTTATCAAAGACACAGACAGGAAACCTTTGTCAAATACACAGACAGGAAACCTTTGTCAAATACACAGACAGGAAACCTTTGTCAAAGACACAGACAGGAAACCTTTGTCAAAGACACAGACAGGAAACCTTTGTCAAAGGCACAGACAGGAAACCTTTACCAAAGACACAGACAGGAAACCTTTACCAAAGACACAGACAGGAAACCTTTATCAAAGACACAGACAGGAAACCTTTGTCAAAGACACAGACAGGAAACATTTATCAAATACACAGACAGGAAACCTTTATCAAAGACACAGACGGGAAACCTTTATCAAAGACACAGACGGGAAACCTTTATCAAAGACACAGACGGGAAAACTTTATCAAAGACACAGACGGGAAACCTTTATCAAATACACAGACAGGAAACCTTCATCAAAGACACAGACAGGAAACCTTTATCAAATACACAGACAGGAAACCTTTGTCAAAGACACAGACAGGAAACCTTTATCAAAGACACAGACAGGAAACCTTTATCAAATACACAGACAGGAAACCTTTATCAAAGACACAGACAGGAAACCTTTATCAAAGACACAGACAGGAAACCTTTATCAAAGACACAGACAGGAAACCTTTATCAAAGACACAGACAGGAAACCTTTATCAAATACACAGACAGGAAACCTTTATCAAAGACACAGACAGGAAACCTTTATCAAAGACACAGACAGGAATTAGAAAAACATCCTGGAGACGTAGACTGTCAGGCAGGTGAATCATTAGTTTGTCACCGTTTCCCTCCATTGTAATGGAAAGTGGTTGAGTACCTCTGAAACAGGAAAATGAGAGAACTGGCAGACACTTGCTAAACATAATGTATATTCTCTCTTGTCTCTCTCTTTGATGTGGTTAGGTAGGACCTGTGAGCAGAGACGAGATCTAGACGAGGAACCAGGTGTTGAGAGCAAAAGTAAATACTTTACTGGAAAAGGTTCAAAAGTAGGTACAAAGTAAAACTGCGAAAACACTATGACTCAATAACTACCCAGGAGACAAACTAGGAAAAACAACACTATGACTCAATAACTACCCAAGAGACAAACTAGGAAAAACAACACTATGACTCAATAACTACCCAGGAGACAAACTAGGAAAAACAACACTATGACTCAATAACTACCCAGGAGACAAACTAGGAAAAACAACACTATGACTCAATAACTACCCAGGAGACAAACTAGGAAAAACAACACTATGACTCAATAACTACCCAGGAGACAAACTAGGAAAAACAACACTATGACTCAATAACTACCCAGGAGACAAACTAGGAAAAACAACACTATGACTCAATAACTACCCAGGAGACAAACTAGGAAAAACAACACTATGACTCAATAACTACCCAGGAGACAAACTAGGAAAAACAACACTATGACTCAATAACTACCCAGGAGACAAACTAGGAAAAACAACACTATGACTCAATAACTACCCAGGAGACAAACTAGGAAAAACAACACTATGACTCAATAACTACCCAGGAGACAAACTAGGAAAAACAACACTATGACTCAATAACTACCCAGGAGACAAACTAGGAAAAACAACACTATGACTCAATAACTACCCAGGAGACAAACTAGGAAAAACAACACTATGACTCAATAACTACCCAGGAGACAAACTAGGAAAAACAACACTATGACTCAATAACTACCCAGGAGACAAACTAGGAAAAACAACACTATGACTCAATAACTACCCAGGAGACAAACTAGGAAAAACAACACTGTGACTCAATAACTACCCAGGAGACAAACTAGGAAAAACAACACTATGACTCAATAACTACCCAGGAGACAAACTAGGAAAAACAACACTATGACTCAATAACTACCCAGGAGACAAACTAGGAAAAACAACACTATGACTCAATAACTACCCAGGAGACAAACTAGGAAAAACAACACTATGACTCAATAACTACCCAGGAGACAACCTAGGAAAAACAACACTATGACTCAATAACTACCCAGGAGACAAACTAGGAATAACAACACTATGACTCGATAACTACCCAGGAGACAAACTAGGAATAACAACACTATGACTCAATAACTACCCAGGAGACAACCTAGGAAAAACAACACTATGACTCAATAACTACCCAGGAGACAAACTAGGAAAAACAACACTATGACTCAATAACTACCCAGGAGACAAACTAGGAATAACAACACTATGACTCAATAACTACCCAGGAGACAAACTAGGAAAAACAACACTATGACTCAATAACTACCCAGGAGACAAACTAGGAAAAACAACACTATGACTCAATAACTACCCAGGAGACAAACTAGGAAAAACAACACTATGACTTAATAACTACCCAGGAGACAAACTAGGAAAAACAACACTATGACTCAATAACTACCCAGGAGACAAACTAGGAAAAACAACACTATGACTCAATAACTACCCAGGAGACAAACTAGGAAAAACAACACTATGACTCAATAACTACCCAGGAGACAAACTAGGAAAAACAACACTATGACTCAATAACTACCCAGGAGACAAACTAGGAAAAACAACACTATGACTCAATAACTACCCAGGAGACAAACTAGGAAAAACAACACTATGACTCAATAACTACCCAGGAGACAAACTAGGAAAAACAACACTATGACTCAATAACTACTTATGGCTGCAGGGGCAGTATGCATATTATTATTAGTAGTGGATAGAACAACTGTTTGAATGATGTCTGTGAGTATAACAGAACTCACATGTCAGGCAAAAACCTCAGGAGAAATCCAAACAGGAAGTGAGAAATCTGAGGTTGGTAGGTTTTTAACACAGTTCCCATTGAAATCCCCTTGAGATATGAATGAAGTTGCACTTTGTAGGGCTTCCACTAGATGTCAACCGTCTATAGACATTTGAAGGAGGCTTCTACTGTGTTGTGGGACTGAATACGAACAGAATGAACAGGTGTCAGTCATTTCCTGGTCACGCGCATTCCACATGATATCCCCTTGCGTTCCGTTGCTCCTCAAGACACAAAGGAATTCTCCGGTTGGAACTTTACTGAAGATATATGATAAAAACATCCTAACGATTGATTCTGTACTTAGTTTAAAATGTTTCTTCGACCTGTAATATAACTTTTGGAAGTTTTTGTCCGATGTAAAGCTCGACTAGAACGAGCATTTGGATATGTATACCAAACACGCTAACAAAAGGCGGTATTTGGACATAAATAACGGACATTATCGAACAAAACAAACATTTTTTGTGGACCTGGGATTCCTTGGAGTGCATTCTGATGAAGATCATCAAAGGTAAGGGAACATTTATCATGTCATTTCTGGTTTCTGTTGACTCCAACATGGCGGCTAATTTGACTATTGTTCTGAGCGCCGTCTCAGATTATTGCATGGTTTGCTTTTTCCGTAAACAGTGGTTGCATTAAGAAGAGGTATATCTATAATTCTATGTGTATAACTTGTATTATCATCTACATTTATGATGAGTATTTATGTTGAATTGATCTGGCTATGCAACATCACTGCATGTTTTTGGAACTAGTGAATGTAACGCGCCAATGTAAACTCAGAATCTTTGATATAAATATTAACTTTATCAAGCAAAACATACATGTATTGTGTAACATGACGTCCTATGGGTGTCATCTGATGAAGATCATCAAAAGTTAGTGATTCATTTGATCTCTATTTGTGACTCCTCTCTTTGGCTGGGAAAATGGCAGTTTTTATTGTGGTTTGGTGGTGACCTAACATAATCGTTTGTGGTGCTTTCGCCGTAAAGCCTATTTAAAATCGGACACTGCGGTGGGATTAACAACAAGACTACCTTTAAGACGGTATAACATACATGTATGTTTGAGGAATTTTAATTATGGGTTTTCTGTTGTTTTGAATTTGGCGGCCTGCATAGATAACTATCCAGGAGACGAACTAGGAACAACAACAAACAAAATGACTCAATAACTACCCAGGAGACAAACTAGGAAAAACAACAAACACCATCGGGCGGCAGGTAGCCTATTGGTTAGAGCGTTGGACTAGTAACCGAAAGGTTACAAGATCAAATCTATACTGACAAGATAGAAATCTGTCTTTCTGCCCCTGAACAAGGGAGTTAACCCACTGTTCCTAGGCCGTCATTGAAAATAAGAATTTATTCTTAACTGACTTGCCTAGTTAAATAAAGGATAAAATAATAAATAAAAAATGACTCAATATCTACTCAGGAGACAACGCACACAGCAAAGGATCAAGCTTCTGGAAAGGGTAACAGAAAACACACCTCTCTAAAAGGACATCACCTGAGAGGTCATTATGGTCTCTAGGGTGGTCACTGCTGCCCTCTAGTGACAGGTAGACCATGACAGGTCTCTGCTGCCCCCTGGTGACAGGTCTCTGGTGACAGGTGGAACCATGACAGGTCTCTGCTGCCCTCTAGTGACAGGTATAACCATGACAGGTCTCTGGTGACAGGTAGAACCATGACAGGTCTCTGCTGGCCTCTAGTGACAGGTAGAACCATGACAGGTCTCTGGTGACAGGTAGAACCATGACAGGTCTCTGCTGGCCTCTAGTGACAGGTAGAACCATGACAGGTCTCTAGTGACAGGTACAACCATGACAGGTCTCTAGTGACAGGTAGAACCATGACAGGTCTCTAGTGACAGGTACAACCATGACAGGTCTCTAGTGACAGGTAGAACCATGACAGGTCTCTGCTGCCCTCTGGTGACAGGTAGAACCATGACAGGTCTCTGCTGCCCTCTGCTGACAGATCTCTGGTAACAGGTGACAGGTCTCTGGTAACAGGTAGAACTATTGAGGGATCACTGTCTCTGATTGGCTGTTCTGGAATAATACCAGATTAACTATTGAGGGATCACTGTCTCTGATTGGCTGTTCTGGAATAATACCAGATTAACTATTGAGGGATCACTGTCTCTGATTGGCTGTTCTGGAATAATACCAGATTAACAATTGAGGGATCACTGTCTCTGATTGGCTGTTCTGGTATAATTCCAGATTAACTATTGAGGGATCACTGTCTCTGATTGGCTGTTCTGGAATAATGCCAGATTAACTATTGTCATCTTCTACTTCATATAAAATTGAGACAACAGCCAGGCAGTAAATCGTAAGGGGCTTGTTTTTTAGTTAGAGTATGAACATCAGTCTTGCATGTCAGTATTGATCTAAAACCATTCAAAGGAAACGATCATTAGGTGTGTGAGTCGAAGTTCAGGTTTTTTTGTGATCATCTGACAATTTGTTTTACCAGTCAGCAGACTCTCAGACAGACGGATGGACTAACGGATGAACGGAAGGACAGACAGACACACACACACACACACAGCTCTTGGGCCTAAACTACCTGAGGTGCTCTCATTACATGCACAGCATCTCTCCCCCATTAGCCTGTTGGCCATGCTACCCTGTACAGCAGACCAGTGAACTCCATTACAGTTGTGTTAGAGCCATAGTCCACTGCCAGCTTTCCCAGCAGACCTGTGAACTCCATTACAGTAAATATTTATACATTGTGTGTACCAAACATTAGGAACACCTTCCTACTAGTGAGTTGAGTTACACACCCTTTCGCCCTCAGAACAGCCTTAATTCGTCAGAGCATGGGACTCCACAAGGTGTTGAAAGCGTTCCACAGGGATGCTGGCCCATATTGACTCCAATTCCCACAGTTGTGTCAAGTTGGCTGGATGTCCTTTTTGGTGGTGGATCGTTCTTCATACACACAGGAAACTGTTGAGTGTGTAAAAGCCAGCAAAGTTGCACTCAAACCGGTTCGCCTGGCACCTACTACCATACCCTGTTCAGAGGGACTTCAATCTGTTGTCGTGCCCGTTCACCCTCTGAATGGCACGTATTCAACTAGCTTTAAAAAAAAAAAACTAACTGTCTCCTCCCCTTCATCTACACTGAATGAAGTGGATTTAACAGGTGACATCAATAAGGGATCATAAACTCAGTGTACGTGCAGCCTATCACAATATCAATGCATAGAGGAGGCAGTGTCACAGTAAATCCCTTCCCTCAGCACTGTGTTTCCTGTTGGGTTATTGACTCACGTGAAGAATGTGTTAGGGTTGGCTTGTTCTCTATCTAGTCTCTATGGTATCTGTATTGATGGTTGATTAGGGTAGTCGTCTCTATGGTATCTGTATTGATGGTTGATTAGGGTAGTCGTCTCTATGGTATCTGTATTGGTGGTTGATTAGGGTAGTCGTCTCTATGGTATCTGTATTGATGGTTGATTAGGGTAGTCGTCTCTATGGTATCTGTATTGATGGCTGATTAGGGTAGTCGTCTCTATGGTATCTGTATTGATGGTTGATTAGGGTAGTCGTCTCTATGGTATCTGTATTGATGGTTGATTAGGGTAGTCGTCTCTATGGTATCTGTATTGATGGTTGATTAGGGTAGTCGTCTCTATGGTATCTGTATTGATGGTTGATTAGGGTAGTCGTCTCTATGGTATCTGTATTGATGGTTGATTAGGGTAGTCGTCTCTATAGTATCTGTATTGATGGTTGATTAGGGTAGTCGTCTCTATGGTATCTGTATTGATGGCTGATTAGGGTAGTCGTCTCTATGGTATCTGTATTGATGGTTGATTAGGGTAGTCGTCTCTATGGTATCTGTATTGATGGTTGATTAGGGTAGTCGTCTCTATGGTATCTGTATTGATGGTTGATTAGGGTAGTCGTCTCTATAGTATCTGTATTGATGGTTGATTAGGGTAGTCGTCTCTATGGTATCTGTATTGATGGTTGATTAGGGTAGTCGTCTCTATGGTATCTGTATTGATGGTTGATTTGGGTAGTCGTTTCTATAGTATCTGTATTGATGGTTGATTAGGGTAGTCGTCTCTATGGTATCTGTATTGATGGCTGATTAGGGTAGTCGTCTCTATGGTATCTGTATTGATGGTTGATTAGGGTAGTCGTCTCTATAGTATCTGTATTGATGGCTGATTAGGGTAGTCGTCTCTATAGTATCTGTATTGATGGTTGATTAGGGTAGTCGTCTCTATGGTATCTGTATTGATGGTTGATTAGGGTAGTCGTCTCTATGGTATCTGTATTGATGGCTGATTAGGGTAGTCATCTCTATGGTATCTGTATTGAAGGCTGATTAGAGTAGTCGTCTATGGTATCTATATTGATGGTTGATTAGGGTAGTCATCTCTATGGTATCTGTATTGATGGTTCATTAGGGTAGTCGTCTCTATGGTATCTGTATTGATGGCTGATTAGGGTAGTCGTCTCTATAGTATCTGTATTGATGGTTCATTAGGGTAGTCGTCTCTATGGTATCTGTATTGATGGCTGATTAGGGTAGTCGTCTCTATGGTATCTGTATTGATGGTTCATTAGGGTAGTCGTCTCTATGGTATCTGTATTGATGGTTGATTAGGGTAGTCGTCTCTATGGTATCTGTATTGATGGTTGATTATGGTAGTCGTCTCTATGGTATCTGTATTGATGGTTGATTATGGTAGTCGTCTCTATGGTATCTGTATTGATGGTTGATTAGGGTAGTCGTCTCTATGGTATCTGTATTGATGGTTGATTAGGGTAGTCGTCTCTATGGTATCTGTATTGATGGTTGATTAGGGTAGTCGTCTCTATGGTATCTGTATTGATGGTTGATTAGGGTAGTCATCTCTATGGTATCTGTATTGATGGTTGATTAGGGTAGTCGTCTCTATGGTATCTGTATTGATGGTTGATTAGAGTAGTCGTCTATGGTATCTGTATTGATGGCTGATTAGGGTAGTCGTCTCTATAGTATCTGTATTGATGGTTGATTAGGGTAGTCGTCTCTATAGTATCTGTACTGATGGTTGATTAGGGTAGTCGTCTCTATAGTATCTGTATTGATGGTTGATTAGGGTAGTCGTCTCTATGGTATCTGTATTGATGGTTGATTAGGGTAGTCGTCTCTATGGTATCTGTATTGATGGTTGATTATGGTAGTCGTCTCTATGGTATCTGTATTGATGGCTGATTAGGGTAGTCGTCTCTATGGTATCTGTATTGATGGCTGATTAGGGTAGTCGTCTCTATAGTATCTGTACTGATGGTTGATTAGGGTAGTCGTCTCTATAGTATCTGTATTGATGGCTGATTAGGGTAGTCGTCTCTATAGTGTCTGTATTGATGGTTGATTAGGGTAGTCGTCTCTATAGTGTCTGTATTGATGGTTGATTAGGGTAGTCGTCTCTATGGTATCTGTATTGATGGTTCATTAGGGTAGTCGTCTCTATAGTATCTGTATTGATGGTTGATTAGGGTAGTCGTCTCTATGGTATCTGTATTGATGGTTGATTAGGGTAGTCGTCTCTATGGTATCTGTATTGATGGTTGATTAGGGTAGTCGTCTCTATGGTATCTGTATTGATGGCTGATTAGGGTAGTCGTCTCTATGGTATCTGTATTGATGGTTGATTAGGGTAGTCGTCTCTATGGTATCTGTATTGATGGTTGATTAGGGTAGTCGTCTCTATAGTATCTGTATTGATGGTTGATTAGGGTAGTCGTCTCTATGGTATCTGTATTGATGGTTGATTAGGGTAGTCGTTTCTATAGTATCTGTATTGATGGTTGATTAGGGTAGTCGTCTCTATGGTATCTGTATTGATGGTTGATTAGGGTAGTCATCTCTATGGTATCTGTATTGATGGTTGATTAGGGTAGTCGTCTCTATGGTATCTGTATTGATGGTTGATTAGGGTAGTCGTTTCTATGGTATCTGTATTGATGGTTGATTAGGGTAGTCGTCTCTATGGTATCTGTATTGATGGTTGATTATAGTAGTCGTCTCTATAGTATCTGTATTGATGGTTGATTAGGGTAGTCGTCTCTTGTTTCTTTGTCATAAAATTTGACTCCCTGTTTTTTAATATGTAATACTCTGTAGTATCTATTATTAGCTATAATCCAAAGGCACTGTCTAGCAGGCAGACTCTCTCTTTCCCCCCATCTCCACCCCCCCTCTCTCTACCCATCTCCACCCCCCCTCTCTCTCCCCATCTCCACCCCCCCTCTCTCTCCCCATCTCCACCCCCCCTCTCTCCCCACCTCCTACACCCCCACTCTCTCCCCATCTCCTCCACCCCCCCCCTCTCTCTCCCCATATCCACCCCCCTCTCTCTCCCCATCTCCACCCCCCTCTCTCTCCCCATCTCCACCCCCCTCTCTCTCCCCATCTCCACCCCCCTCTCTCTCTCCATCTGCTCCACCCCCCCTCTCTCTCTCTCCCCATCACCACCCCCCTCTCTCTCTCTCTCCCCATCACCCCCTCTCTCTCTCTCTCCCCATCTCCACCCCCCCTCTCTCTCCCCATCTCCACCAACCCCCTCTCTCTCTCCCCATCTCCACCCCCCCTCTCTCTATCCCCACCCCCTCTCTATTTTCTCTCTCTCCCCATCTCCACCCTCTCTCCCCATCTCCACCCACTCTCTCTTTCTCTCTCTCTCCATCTCCACCCCCCTCTCTCTCTCTCCATCTCCACCCCCCCACTCTCTCTCTATCCCCACCCCCTCTCTATTTTCTTTCTCTCCCCATCTCCACCCTCTCTCGCTCTCTCCCCATCTCCACCCCCCTCTCTCTCTCCCCATCTCCACCCCCCCTCACTCTCTCCCCATCTCCACCCCCCCCTCTATTTCTCTCCATCTCTCTCTCTCTCTCTTTCACTCATTGTCTTCCTTCCTTCTTTAATAAAGCCAACTAATCGTCTCTATGTGCTTCCATGTATCCAGTTGTCCTTCTCCTCCATCTATTCTCTGAATAATGTAAATACCCCTCATTTTGCTTCATTGAAAATCTCAATTACAACAATATCATTCACGGGCCTTGCATTGACAATCTGTTCCCCACCGCCCACACAAAAACACAATTTGTCATGGAGTTTGTATCCTTGATAGCCATTTAAACCCGGTAAATTGCACTGCTCCGGTCTTGTCATGTTGATAGCTCTCCTTTCTCTCCCCTCCGAGTGGAGATGAATTTATCTCTGGCTGACAACAGTGTTTATTAGAGGGAAGGAAGCCAGGGGAAGGGGAATTGGTCCTCTCTCTCTCTCTGTCTCTGTCTCTCTCTGTCTCTGTCTCTCTCTCTTTGTCTCTCTCTCTGTCTCTCTCTCTCTGTCTCTCTCTCTCTGTCTCTCTCTCTCTCTCTCCATCTCCCTCTCCCTCTCTGTCTCTCTCTCTCTCGCTCGCTCTCTCTCTCGCTCTCTCTCTCTCTCGCACTACAATACATGTGGTAGAACACAGATACTGCACAACACACACACACACACACACACACACACACACACTATGCTAGGCTAGCGATAAACTTACACAAATACTTGTCTTGCTTTGGCTGTAAAGCATCATTTCAAAATCTGAGATGACAGGGTGAATAACAAAAGGCTAAGCTGTGTCTCAATATATTTCATGAATAGGACAAAGAAAGATGACATGTCAGAAACGCCTTACGTTTGAATATCCGAGAAAAGTGTTGTTGCTGTAATTAAAAACAATATTTGACCTGCTATCTTTTTACAGCAAATCATGAAGGATAGCTAACAATGCTGAACAAAAATAGTATGCTTTAAAATTGTATGTTTCTGTTAGTTTCAATTGCATACTTTTAGCTAGGCAGAGTTAATATCGTCCTGTACGAGTGACCCGACAACAAGTAGCGTTAGCGTTAGCGTTAACGTTAAATAACGTTAAACATAACGTTACCTCTCCAAAGATATGAGCTACTTTGCCTTTGGCCAAATCGCAACAAGTATAGCTCCAAAAGAGAGGACATGTAGAAATGAAAATCAGTCGCAAATATGGCACAAGTTAGGTAGCTAGCTAGCTAGGTAGCTAGTTAGGTAGCTAGTTAGGTAGCTAGTTAGGTAGCTAGCTCCTTATGCCCAAGGTTGACCCCAACACATACTGTTTTGAAATTATTATATTCATAACTGAGGCAGACTAAAGAGACAGTACAACCCTGACCTCTATACCGTAGCTAGCTACATTAGCTAGCCAATGTAATCAAATTAATAATAGTTACCTATCTAGTTATAACAGCACAATGCGGCATTGCATTCCCAGTTTCAATAAGCACCCTCAGAAAGGATTCACACTCCTTGACTTTCTCCACAATTTGTTATGAAGTGAGATTAAAATTGATTAAATTGTCTTTTTTTTTGTTGTCAATGATTTACACAAAATACTCTGTAATGTCAAAGTGGAAGAAAAATAATTAATGTAAAATAAAATACTAATATATTTTGATTAGATAAGTATTTAAACCCCCTGAATCAATACATGCTAAAATCCACTTTGGCAGGAATTACAGCTGTGTGTCTCTAAGAGCTTTGCAAACCTGGAGAGTACAACCTTTTGCCCATTTATTATTTTGTAAATTATTCAAGCTCTGTCAAGGTGGTTTTTGATCATTGCTAGACAGCCATTTTGAAGTCTTCCCATACATTTTCAAGCCGATTTGAGTCAAAACTGTAACTACGCCACTCAAGAACTGTCGTCTTGGTAAGTAACTCCAGTGTATAATTGGCCTTGCGTCTTAAGTTATTGTCCTGCTGAAAGGTGAATTCATCTCCCAGTGTCTGGTGGAAAGCAGACATAACCAGGTATTCCTCTTAGGATTTTTGTGCTTATCTAAATTCCTTTTCTTTTTATACAAAAAAAACTCCCCAGTCCTTGCCGATGACAAGCATACCCATAACATGATGCAGTCACCACCATAATTTAATGTATGTATAGTGGTACTCATTGATGTGTTGTGTTGGATTTGCCCCGAACATAATGCATGTATTCAGGACAAAAAAAAATACATTTATTTTGCCACATTTTTTTGAAGTATTCCTTTAGAGCCTTACTTACATGTTTTGAATATATTTATTCTTTACTTTGCTTCCTTCTTTTCAATGTCAATTAGTATTGCGGAGTACCTACAATGTTGTTGATCCATCCTCAGTTTTCTCCTTTCACAGCCATTAAACTCTGTAACTGGTTAAAAATGACAACTGGCCTCGTGAAATCCCTGAGCGGTTTCCTTCCTCTCCAGACAAACGGATATTTGTAGTGACCGGGTGTATTGATACACCATCCAAAGTGTAATTAAAAGGGATATTCAATGTCGTTTTTGGAACGGAATAAAAGTGCGCCTGTTACAAACACGCTACTCTACTGCACCTGACTTTGCCTCTGGTAAAATCAAAGGGTTTGAGAATTCTCTCTGAAGGCGCTGTACGTCCATATTACCTTGATCGTTGTTACTAGCTTCTCCTGCTCATATCTTCAATAATATTGGGACAATTTCATAGCAAAATCATCCATAGGCAGGTGTCCAGCGCTGATGGTTGTTGCATCTAACAGGGAGGTCCTTCGCCTGATGTATCCAATTATTCTGCTTGGCAATTGTCATTCAATTGTCATTCAATTAACGTATTGAAATATGATAATGTAGTACATAATAGTATAACACAAGTAAGTAAGCAAAACATTCAATAAACAATATGATTGTAAAGGAGTCATTAGTACAATCCATATCAATCCATATTAATTAACCTGGACCTTCTTCAGGGCTTACATAGAGCACAAAAAAGAAAGAAAGCATTTTAAGACCCCCGCTCGTGCCGTGGAAGAGATCTTTGTTGCCTCTACTCGACCTTGTCTAGGTAGTAATTTGGTGATCTGTTGATATCCCTCTAGTGGTGTGGGGGCTCTACTTTGACAAAGTGGGTGGAGTTATATCCTGTCTGTTTGGCCCTGTCTGGAGTGTATTTTCAGAAGGAGCCACAGTGTCCTCCGACCCCCTCTCAGTCTCCAGTATCTATGCTGCAGTAGTCTGTGTCCTATCTGGCTAAACTCTCATACTCTCTCTCTCTCTCTCACTCTCTCTCTCTCTCTCTCTCTCTCTCTCTCTCTCTCTCTCTCTCACACTCTCTTCATCTCTCTCTCTCTCTCTCTCTCTCTCTCTCTCTCTCTCTCTCACACTCTCTCTCTCTCTCTCTCTCATACTCTCTCTCTCTCTCCCTCTCTCTCTCTCTCTCTCTCTCTCTCTCTCTCATACTCTCTCCCTCTCATACTCTCTCTCTCTCTCTCTCTCTCTCTCTCTCTCTCTCTCTCTTGAAAGAATAGCCCAAAATACTTTACAATAAGTTGTTTTATCAAGTTCATATATACAGTGCCTTTACATACTCTCTCTCTCTCTCTCTTGAAAGAATAGCCCAAAATACTTTACAATAATTTGTTTTATCAAGTTCATATATACAGTGCCTTTACATACTCTCTCTCTCTCTCTCTCTCTCTCTCTCTCTCTCGCCCTAGGACCATGACTCAGGACTACCTGGCCGAATGACTACTGGCTGTTCCCAGTCCACCTGGTCATGCTGTTGACCCAGTTCCTGCTATGGAACCCTAAACTGTTCACCAGATGTGTTACCTTGTTCGACCCTGTCTCTCTGTCTCTCCCTCCGTCCCTCTCTCTTTCTCTTTCTACCACACCTGCTGTCTCGACCTCTGAATTCTCGGCTATGGAAAGCCAATTTACATTTACTCCTGGTCTTCTGACCTGTTGCACCCTCTACAACCACTGTGATTAATATTATCTGACCCTGCTGGTCATCTATGAACATTTGAACATCTTGAAGAATAATCTGGCCTTAATGTACTCTTACAATCTCCACCCGGACCAGCCAAAAGAGGACTGGTTCCTCTCTAGGTTTCTTCCTAGGTTCCTGCCTTTCTAGTGAATATTTCCTATCCATCGTGATTCTACATCTGCATTGCTTGCTGTTTGGGGTTTTAGGTTTCTGTACAGCAGCTTTATAAATACATTTGATTTGATGCAAATGTGTATACAACGCCTTGCAAAAGGATTTACCCCCCTTTGGCATTTTCACAATTTTGTTTCATTCCAACCTGTAATTTAAATGGATTTTTGTTAGGATTTCATGTAATGGACTTATACAAAACAGTCCAAATTGGTGAAGTGAAATGAAAGTTTTAAAAAACAGACAAGTGGTGTGTCTTCATCCCACAAAGGAGCAAACTAAACGTGTTTGCTTATTTTTTTCTTTAACCCACTTTTCCTAGGCTGTCATATGTAATGCTTAAAGAAGATCCTATGTGTTATTGAATTGTTCGGGTTGCAGGTTCACTTGGCACATCTAAAGCCTTTTCTGGGTGTTGCTATAGTCCACCAAGTGCTAACAGTCAGTATCTAAATAATTTGTGTGAAAAAACTTGATAGTGTATGTTGTCGTGTTTTTGCTATGCCGGATTAAGTGATATGACATGCTATTTTATAAAATAATTTCTCTGTAATTAATATTATCTGAATAATCAAATCATGTAATTAACTAGGAAGTCGGGGCACCACGGAAGAATGTTTATAGAGCTGTTGTCTTCTGAATAAACTCTTAAAGACCTGGTAATATTTTATATCAATAGCGGTCAATTATTAATCGTCACCATATTCAGTCTCCTCTGAACGTCGTAAAATTCTTGTTTATCTTCACGAACACTGGCTAATAAGTTGAATCAGCAATACAACATGTGGTTTAATTATTTATTTACTATGAGCTGCACTTTGATTGGTCGTAGATGGAAGGCTAGGTTGGTCGTAGATGGAAGGCTAGGTTGGTCGTAGATGGAAGGCTAGGTTGGTCATGGATGGAAGGCTAGGTTGGTCGTAGATGGAAGGCTAGGTTGGTCGTAGATGGAAGGCTAGGTTGGTCGCAGATGGAAGGCTAGGTTGGTCGTAGATGGAAGGCTAGGTTGGTCGTAGATGGAAGGCTACGTTGGTCGTAGATGGAAGGCTAGGTTGGTCGTAGATGGAAGGCTAGGTTGGTCGTAGATGGAAGGCTAGGTTGGTCGTAGATGGAAGGCTAGGTTGGTCGTAGATGGAAGGCTAGGTTGGTCGTAGATGGAAGGCTAGGTTGGTCGTAGATGGAAGGTTAGGTTGGTCGTAGATGGAAGGCTAGGTTGGTCGTAGATGGAAGGCTAGGTTGGTCGTAGATGGAAGGCTAGGTTGGTCGTAGATGGAAGGCTAGGTTGGTTATAGATGGAAGGGTAGGTTGGTTGTAGATGGAAGGCTAGGTTGGTCGTAGATGGAAGGCTAGGTTGGTCGTAGATGGAAGGCTAGGTTGGTCGTAGATGGAAGGCTAGGTTGGTCATGGATGGAAGGCTAGGTTGGTCGCAGATGGAAGGCTAGGTTGGTCGTAGATGGAAGGCTAGGTTGGTCGCAGATGGAAGGCTAGGTTGGTCGTAGATGGAAGGCTAGGTTGGTCGTAGATGGAAGGCTAGGTTGGTCGTAGATGGAAGGCTAGGTTGGTCGCAGATGGAAGGCTAGGTTGGTCGTAGATGGAAGGCTAGGTTGGTCGCAGATGGAAGGCTAGGTTGGTCGTAGATGGAAGGCTAGGTTGGTCGCAGATGGAAGGCTAGGTTGGTCGTAGATGGAAGGCTAGGTTGGTTATAGATGGAAGGGTAGGTTGGTTGTAGATGGAAGGCTAGGTTGGTCGTAGATGGAAGGCTAGGTTGGTCGTAGATGGAAGGCTAGGTTGGTTGTAGATGGAAGGCTAGGTTGGTCGTAGATGGAAGGCTACGTTGGTCGCAGATGGAAGGCTAGGTTGGTCGTAGATGGAAGGCTAGGTTGGTTATAGATGGAAGGGTAGGTTGGTTGTAGATGGAAGGCTAGGTTGGTCGTAGATGGAAGGCTAGGTTGGTCGTAGATGGAAGGCTAGGTTGGTCGCAGATGGAAGGCTAGGTTGGTCGTAGATGGAAGGCTAGGTTGGTCGTAGATGGAAGGCTAGGTTGGTCGCAGATGGAAGGCTAGGTTGGTCGTAGATGGAAGGCTAGGTTGGTCGCAGATGGAAGGCTAGGTTGGTCGTAGATGGAAGGCTAGGTTGGTTATAGATGGAAGGGTAGGTTGGTTGTAGATGGAAGGCTAGGTTGGTCGTAGATGGAAGGCTAGGTTGGTCATAGATGGAAGGCTAGGTTGGTCGTAGATGGAAGGCTAGGTTGGTCGTAGATGGAAGGCTAGGTTGGTCGTAGATGGAAGGCTAGGTTGGTCGTAGATGGAAGGCTACGTTGGTCGTAGATGGAAGGCTAGGTTGGTCGTAGATGGAAGGCTAGGTTGGTCGTAGATGGAAGGCTAGGTTGGTTGTAGATGGAAGGCTAGGTTGGTCGTAGATGGAAGGCTAGGTTGGTCGTAGATGGAAGGCTAAGTTGGTCGCAGATGGAAGGCTAGGTTGGTCGTAGATGGAAGGCTAGATTGGTCGCAGATGGAAGGCTAGGTTGGTCGTAGATGGAAGGCTAGGTTGGTTATAGATGGAAGGGTAGGTTGGTTGTAGATGGAAGGCTAGGTTGGTCGTAGATGGAAGGCTAGGTTGGTCGTAGATGGAAGGCTAGGTTGGTCGTAGATGGAAGGCTAGGTTGGTTGTAGATGGAAGGCTAGGTTGGTCGTAGATGGAAGGCTACGTTGGTCGTAGATGGAAGGCTAGGTTGGTCGTAGATGGAAGGCTAGGTTGGTCGTAGATGGAAGGCTAGGTTGGTCGTAGATGGAAGGCTAGGTTGGTCGTAGATGGAAGGCTAGGTTGGTCGTAGATGGAAGGCTAGGTTGGTCGTAGATGGAAGGCTAGGTTGGTCGTAGATGGAAGGCTAGGTTGGTCGTAGATGGAAGGCTAGGTTGGTCGTAGATGGAAGGCTAGGTTGGTCGTAGATGGAAGGCTAGGTTGGTCGTAGATGGAAGGCTAGGTTGGTCGTAGATGGAAGGCTAGGTTGGTCGTAGATGGAAGGCTAGGTTGGTCGTAGATGGAAGGCTAGGTTGGTCATGGATGGAAGGCTAGGTTGGTCATGGATGGAAGGCTAGGTTGGTCGTAGATGGAAGGCTAGGTTGGTCGTAGATGGAAGGCTAGGTTGGTCGTAGATGGAAGGCTAGGTTGGTCGTAGATGGAAGGCTAGGTTGGTCGTAGATGGAAGGCTAGGTTGCCCAGCAGAGATCTCTCTTTGTCCTTTGAAGAATATGTCTTGTGGTAGAATGGATACGTTGTAGTACCCTGTCATCGTGTGGTAGAATGGATACGTTGTAGTCTGTCATCGTGTGGTAGAATGGATACGTTGTAGTCTGTCATCGTGTGGTAGAAGGGATACGTTGTAGTCTGTCATCGTGTGGTAGAAGGGATACGTTGTAGTCTGTCATCGTGTGGTAGAAGGGATACGTTGTAGTCTGTCATCGTGTGGTAGAATGGATACGTTGTAGTCTGCCATCGTGTGGTAGAATGGATACGTTGTAGTCTGTCATCGTGTGGTAGAATGGATACGTTGTAGTAGTCTGTCATCGTGTGGTAGAATGGATACGTTGTAGTTCCCTGTCATCGTGTGGTAGAATGGATACGTTGTAGTACCCTGTCATCGTGTGGTAGAATGGATACGTTGTGGTACCCTGTCATCGTGTGGTAGAATGGATACGTTGTAGTCTGTCATCTTGTGGTAGAATGTATACGTTGCAGTCTGTCATCGTGTGGTAGAATGGATACGTTGTAGTCTGTCATCGTGTGCTAGAATGGATACGTTGTAGTACCATGTCATCGTGTGGTAGAATGGATGCGTTGTGGTACCCTGTCATCGTGTGGTAGAATGGATACGTTGTAGTACCCTGTCATCGTGTGGTAGAATGGATACGTTGTGGTACCCTGTCATCGTGTGGTAGAATGGATACGTTGTAGTACCCTGTCATCGTGTGGTAGAATGGATACGTTGTGGTACCCTGTCATCGTGTGGTAGAATGGATATGTTGTAGTACCCTGTCATCGTGTGGTAGAATGGATACGTTGTAGTACCCTATCATCGTGTGGTAGAATGGATACGTTGTGGTTCCTGTCATCGTGTGGTAGACTGGATATGTTGTAGTACCCTGTCATCGTGTGGTAGAATGGATACGTTGTGGTACCCTGTCATCGTGTGGTAGAATGGATACGTTGTAGTACCCTGTCATAATGTGGCGGAATGGATACGTTGTAGTCTGTCATCGTGTGGTAGAATGGATACGTTGTAGTACCCTGTCATAATGTGGCAGAATGGATACGTTGTAGTCTGTCATCGTGTGATAGAATGGATACGTTGTAGTACCCTATCATCGTGTGGTAGAATGGATACGTTGTGGTACCCTGTCATCGTGTGGTAGAATGCATACGTTGTGGTCTGTCATCGTGTGGTAGAATGGATACGTTGTAGTACCCTGTCATCGTGTGGTAGAATGGATACGTTGTGGTCTGTCATCGTGTGGTAGAATGGATACGTCGTGGTCTGTCATCGTGTGGTAGAATTGATGCGTTGTGGTCTGTCATCGTGTGGTAGAATGGATACGTTGTAGTACCCTGTCATCGTGTGGTAGAATGGATACGTTGTGGTACCCTGTCATCGTGTGGTAGAATGGATACGTTGTGGTACCCTGTCATCGTGTGGTAGAATGGATACGTTGTAGTACCCTGTCATCGTGTGGTAGAATGGATACGTTGTGGTACCCTGTCATCGTGTGGTAGAATGGATACGTTGTAGTACCCTGTCATCGTGTGGTAGAATGGATACGTTGTGGACTACATGTTAGATCCAGTATTTTGCTAAAGCCAAAGGCTCAGGTTGTGGTTCACTGCCTGTTTCTCTGTATATCCTGGCATCAGGCAGTGTAAGGACCAGCTCAGAAGCAGAGCAAGGCCCCCAGCTCACTGCACAGATGTTCATTATGTACAAATCACCCGTAGTGGTGATATTTATCAAACACAAAGAGACTTATGAGAGCCAATATCAACTAGCTATTGCTCTAGCCCATTTCTGTCTATCTCTGGATGAGAGAAGAGAAGAGGAGAGGAGAGGAGAGGAGAGGAGAGGAGAGGAGAGGAGAGGAGAGGAGAGGAGAGGAGAGGAGAGGAGAGGAGAGACCTATAGCTGGGTCGATAGTAAGAAGTCCAGATGTGAGTCACAAAATGTGTTTTCAGAAACTAAGCAGACACATTAAACATATGAATTATCCAGTTCCATTAACTGTGATGCTCCAGTCAGACTGAACTCAGTGTATTAGAACATTACCTCTCATCAGACTGATCTCAGTGTATTACAACATTACCTCTCATTAGACTGATCTCAGTGTATTACAACATTACCTCTCATCAGACTGATCTCAGTGCATTACAACATTACCATTTCATCAGACTGATATCAGTGTATTACAACATTACCTCTCATCAGACTGATCTCAGTGTATTACAACATTACCTCTCATCAGACTGATCTCAGTGTATTACAACCACTACCTCTCATCAGACTGATCTCAGTGCATTACAACCACTACCTCTCATCAGACTGATCTCAGTGTATTACAACATTACTTATCATCAGACTGATCCCAGTGTATTACAAACAGCTACTACTAACACTACATCTCTCTCAACATCTCATAAAGAGAAGATCCTATGACTGCAGATGATGTCTATCTGTTATTATAAATTCACAGGTCGAACCGGGGATTCTGTGGGCTGCTGTGTAAACGTAAACTCAGTGTACACGCTGCTGTTTATCTTCCCCCTGCCTGCCTCCACGACCTGCTTTGAGGCCCCAGTAGCATTTCTCCTCCCTGCTGATGAAAGAGATTGCTGAGATCTTACACTAATGAGTAGCCATTATTATTAAATGATGTTTGCGTTTCGTGACCCAGTTTGAGCAGCTATACTAAATCCACAGTCTGTTACAGCTAAAAAAAAATGTAGGCACCAGTCAGAAGGAAGGAGTTGGAGATGGAGACTCAAGGAGTTGTTTCACTGGAGTGTTAGATGCATGAGGAGAGGAGAGGAGAGGAGAGGAGAGGAGAGGAGAGGAGAGGAGAGGAGAGGAGAGGAGAGGAGAGGAGAGGAGAGGAGAGGAGAGGATCCATTCACGGTTCACTGACATTGTCATTGTTGTTTTTTTCTGGGAAAATTCTTAGTCTATTACCATTATATGATAAATACATTACAGGTACAGACTTAGATATGGAATGTATGCATTTTGGCAAACTATTGAAGGGAAATTAAAACACAAACACATTTTTTTTTGTATGACAAATGTTTGAATTTGGCAGATGTATCGAAAACATATTTATAACCTTAGCAAATGAAGAAACATTGCTTTTTCAGGACTCTGTCTTTAAAAGATAATTCATAAAAATCCAAATAACTTCACAGATCTTCATTTTAAAGGGTTTAAACACTGTTTCCCATGCTTGTTCAATGAACCATAAAAATTAATGAACATGCACCTGTGGAACGGTCGTTAAGACACTAACAGCTTACAGATGGGAGGCAATAAAGGTCACAGTTATGAAAATTTAGGACACTAAAAAGGCCTTTCTACTGACTCTGAAAAGCATGAAAAGAAAGATTCCCAGAGTCCATGCTCATCTGCGTGAACGTGCCTTAGGCATGCTGCAAGGAGGCACGAGGACTGCAGATGTGTCCAGGGAAATAAATGGCAATGTCCGTACTGTGGCATAAGACAGCGCTTCACTGACGAGTCAAGGTTTTGTCTCACCAGGGGTGATAGTCGGATTTGCGTTTAGCGACGAAGGAATGAGCGTTACACTGAGGCCTGTACTCTGGAGCGGGATTGATTTGGAGGTGGAGGGTGAGTCATGGTCTGGGGCGGTGTGTCACAGCATCATCGGACTGAGCTTGTTGTCATTGCAGGTAGGTTATCTCAACGCTGTGCGTTACATGGAAAACATCCTCCTCTCTCATTTGGTACCCTTCCAGCAGGTTCATCCTGACATGACCCTCCAGCATGACAATGCCACCAGCAATACTGCTCGTTCTGTGCGTGATTTCCTGCAAGACAGGAATGTCAGTGTTCTGACATGGCCAGAGAAGAGCCTGGATCTCACTCCCATTGAGCACATCTGGGACCTGTTGGATCGGAGGGTGAGGGCTAGGGCCATTCCCCCCAGAAATGTCCGGGAACTTGCAGGTGACTTGGTGGAAGAGTGGGGTAACATCTCACAGCAAGAACGGGCAAATCTGGTGCAGTCCATGATGAGGAGATGCACTGCAGTACTTAATGTAGCTGGTGGCCACACCAGATACTGACTGTTACTTTTGATTTTGACCCCCCTTTGTTCAGGGACACATTATTCCATTTCTGTTAGTCACATGACTGTTGAACTTGTTCAGTTTATGTCTCAGTTGTTGAATCTTGTTATGTTCATACACATATTTACACATGTTATTAAGTTTGCTGAAAATAAATGCAGTTGACAGTGAGAAGACATTTCTTTTTTTGCTGAGTTTAGATCGTTTCATTAATTAGAGTAAGAAAAATTAAATCTGAATATTGGGACTGTTTTCCATCTCCATCCTCTAGGGGGCAGAAGACTTCTGTTAGGACTGTGTTTTCCATCTCCAGCCACTAGGGGGCAGACATCTTTGGTGGGACTATGTGTTTTCCATCTCCAGCCACTAGGGGGCAGAAATCTTTGTTGGGACTATGTGTTTTCCATCTCCAACCACTAGGGTGCAGAAGTCTTTGGTGGGACTATGTGTTTTCCATCTCCAGCCACTAGGGGGCAGACATCTTTGGTGGGACTATGTGCTTTCCATCTCCAACCACTAGGGGACAGAAGACTTCCGGTAGCACTATGCGTTTTCCATCTCCAGCCACTAGAGGGCAGAAGACACTGGTTGGCCTACTTTTCCTTTAGATAATAAAATACATTAATTTATTTCATATACAATCAGATTTCTCTCTTTGTCTTCTGAAGTGGAAGGAAAGCTGAGCTCTGAATCGGTGCTTTTGTTTCAACGATTTGAGATGTTTCATTATGTTGACTAATCAAAAAACTATAATTCAGTCAGAATTTCAAGCACATTCATTACCCTGGTAAATAACCACTCTAATCGTCTCTCTCCTATAACAAAAAATGTCTCTATTGAACTATTGCCTAACAGTACTACAATATCAAATAGAGCCAGTGTATTGCAGTGACTCAGTGACACTGTGTGGCTACGAGACAGGATGAGATGGTACTCAGTGACATCGTGTGGCTATGAGCCAGGATGAGACAGTACTCAGTGACATCATGTGGCTATGAGCCAGGATGAGATGGTACTCAGTGACATCGTGTGGCTACGAGCCAGGATGAGATGGTACTCAGTGACATCGTGTGGCTATGAGCCAGGATGAGACAGTACTCAGTGACATCGTGTGGCTACGAGCCAGGATGAGACAGTACTCAGTGACATCGTGTGGCTATGAGCCGGGTGTATTGCAGTGACTCAGTGACACCGTGTGGCTATGAGCCAGGATGAGACACTACTCAAGGACAACGTGTGGCTATGATCCAGGATGAGACACTACTCAGGGACACCGTGTGGCTATGAGCCAGGATGAGACGGTACTCAGTGACACCGTGTGGCTATGAGCCAGGATGAGACACTACTCAAGGACAACGTGTGGCTATGAGCCAGGATGAGACACTACTCAGGGACACCGTGTGGCTATGAGCGAGGATGAGACGGTACTCAGTGACACCGTGTGGCTATGAGCCAGGATGAGACACTACTCAAGGACAACGTGTGGCTATGATCCAGGATGAGACACTACTCAGGGACACCGTGTGGCTATGAGCCAGGATGAGACGGTACTCAGTGACACCGTGTGGCTATGAGCCAGGATAAGAGAGTACTCAGGGACACCGTGTGGCTATGAGCCAGGATAAGACAGTAGTCAGTGACATCGTGTGGCTATGAGCCAGGATGAGACGGTACTCAGTGACATCGTGTGGCTATGAGCCAGGATGAGAGGAGACTTATAAAGTGTTTCTGCGAATACACCTAAAGACAACCCACTTTCTGGAACATTGAACTTCATCCAAACCACGGTAGTAAATCAAAATGTTACTTACATACACAACCCACTTTCTGTTGGAAAACACGTGACATTAATCACACAGTACTGAATTAAAACCCAGCCATACCCTCGTGCTTGATGCAAAGGGTTCCTCTGAAACATAGTCTCTCTCCCAAAGACTGTGTCCCAATACTCTTTATAGATGACCCCAATGTTTAATCTGTTCCCCAACATCACAGATAGAAAAGATATTTAGCCTACTCCTCTTCAAACATGGGCTCTATTTAATCTGGTGAGATGAAGCGTTAAAGATTCCACTATAGAAAATATGAAAAAGTAATTCCAGATCGAGCCGACAGAGTTTGCAGTGTGTTAAAAGTGAATGAAGTCTCTGCTGAAGCGGGAACGTTACCCTTTATTAAATCATGCTGTGACGCTGAATGTCCACGTCCGCGTGTTGATTAGAGGCCCTAATGGTTTTTGGGACTCATCCCAGTGTTACACCACTTTCATACAGTATTGATTTTCTTTGGCAGGAAGTTACGCCGAGACCAATAATCATTATAATCATGATCATTATGCAAATCTATTCAAGGACCCTGTGACACTAAACAAATGTATAAAAGTGTATAATTTTATAAAAAAGCGTAGTGTGACTGCGTTTCAGACACACTGCTTTCCCATCCAGTTCAGACACACTGCTTTCCCATCCAGTTCAGACACACTGCTTTCCCATCCAGTTCAGACACACTGCTTTCCCATCCAGTCCAGACACACTGCTTTCCAATCCTGTCCAGACACACTGCTTTCCAATCCTGTCCAGACACACTGCTTTCCCATCCAGTTCAGACACACTGCTTTCCCATCCAGTCCAGACACACTGCTTTCCCATCCAGTCCAGACACACTGCTTTCCCATCCAGTCCAGACACACTGCTTTCCCATCCAGTCCAGACACACTGCTTTCCCATCCAGTCCAGACACACTGCTTTCCCATCCAGTCCAGACACACTGCTTTCCCATCCAGTCCAGACACACTGCTTTCCCATCCAGTCCAGACACACTGCTTTCCCATCCAGTCCAGACACACTGCTTTCCCATCCAGTCCAGACACACTGCTTTCCAATCCTGTCCAGACACACTGCTTTCCAATCCTGTCCAGACACACTGCTTTCCCATCCAGTTCAGACACACTGCTTTCCCATCCAGTCCTACACGATTATTTCCACTGCGACTAGTTGTGTTGTCGCGCCGGATAACATATGACTGTCCTGAAAGAAGCATATCTCACGCATCATCGCTAAACCAGCCAGAATGCGATGCATTATGGGGATAGACTACGGAGCACTGAGGTGAAATAACTCACAGGAAAAGGATCAAATTAGAGTCAAATTCACCCACCGTCTTTGTGCCAGAAATCATTATCCTTTAAGTCCACTCTGTCTCGATTCACTCCACAGGACTGACCTTGTTATTTCATTAAGCCTCATCAGACTGTTTTCTGTGTCAGAAATGGCACCCTATTCCCTACACAGTGCACTACATTAGACCAGAGCCCTATGGCACCCTATTCCCTATTCCCTTTCCACATTGTCTACCACCTGTGAAACAATCTACCACAAGCCCAAGGTCTCTCCCCTGGGTAGGGACAGAATGTCCTGTAAGGAACACAGTATTCCAGCCAGTCTGACAATAGCTCCATTAGTTTCTAACAAGGAACAGAAAGTCCTTCTAATTCTGGACGAAAACTACACACATTATATTCAGTATTGTGATTATAATAAGATTCATACATCCATACAGTAACATAGTAGTATTCTGTTTAGTTATAGTTCTAATTTAAATGTATACATAATTTAGTCATTATTCATGAAAATCCCTTAACATAGGATGCACTCCAATTCAAAACTCTTAAGGTAATATGACACCAATGTAGAGTTTCATCACCTCGGAAGTATACAACACACTCCCTCATGACCCATCCGGACATTACCGATAAAAAAATGGCATTTGGAAAGAAATACAATTTCTTGCATCGACCAACACATTGGATAAGAAAGGGCAGCAGGTAGCCTAGTGGTTAGAGCATTGGGATAGTAACCGAAAGGTTGCAAGATCGAATCCCCTGAGCTGATGTAACAGTATAAGTTTAGACGGTCCCCTCGCCCATACCCGGGCGTGAACTCTGCACACATCAACAACAGTCATCCACGAAGCATTGTTACCCATCGCGCCACAAAAGCCGAGGCCCTTGCAGAGCAAGGGGAACTACTACTTCAAGGTCTCAGAGCAAGTGACGTCACTGATTGGAACGCTATTTAGCGCGCACCGCTAACTAAGCTAGCCGTTACACTGACATGGTAAAAATCTGTTGTTCTGCCCCTGAACAAGGCAGTTTATCCACTGTTCCTAGGCTGCGTTGTAAATAAATAAATAAGAATTTGTTCTTAACTGATTTGCCTAGTTAAAGAAAGGTTAAATAACACACATAAACCTGCCTACACATAGTTTTAAGTACAATACCAACATAAGTTACTGTAGTAGGTCAAAGCCGTCTTCCTTGGTAGATCATGGGAATTCCCTGTATTTTTTAGCTTCAGACCAATGGTTATTTGAGGAAGAGTGTTTTTTAATGCTTTGTGCCTGAGCATTACTGTTTACGTTAGTGTTTATCGAACTTAACCAATCAGGATATAGAGTAAAAAAAAATACAAAGGAAAAGTCGATGCCCCGGTAGAAATCGAATTAGCGTAATATAAAGAATCCCCATCAGAAGCTTGAGATAACTGTTTTGTATTGGATGGGTCTCAATCTACCACTCCCACATATGAGGTGAAAGGTGACAGAGCCAGAGCAGTGTTTATCAGACCTTGAGACAAAACCGAAAAATCGGTCATCTCACAAAATTGTCTGTAGAGTTGGAAAGGTTAGGCTGATTATGATCAATGGGAAAGATGAGACTCTCACATACACAACGTCTCCGTTTTGCTCTACAACCCCAACGGCGTCTTGGGACTCGTCTCAAGACATTAAAGCCGATCTGCCAACCTCTATCTGTAGCGTCAGAACGGTTTGGGCGAGAGGTGAGACTCTCACAAATATTTACATGTCGGCTGTTTTGCTGTAGGACAACCACAGGCCTCACAAGACTGGTCTGAAGGTCGCTCGTCTGAAGGTCGCTCGTCTGAAGGTCGCTCGTCTGAAGGTCGCTCGGGAACAGTTGAAGACAATTATTGAAGTGCAATATAGAGTAAATGGAGACTGTTTAGTGAAAAGGGGGTTAAATACATGTCAAAAAATAAAATAATTATGTTTCATCATGTTTCTTGTATCTCTCAGAAATAGGACAGACAGTTTAGAACAAACTTCCTTTTGATATTTTTGGGGGGCACACAGTTGATATAACCTAGAGGAGGGGAGGGTTTCACCCACACAGTTGATATAACCTAGAGGAGGGGAGGGGTTCACCCACACAGCTGGTATAACCTAGAGGAGGGGAGGGGTTCACCCACACAGCTGGTATAACCTAGAGGAGGGGAGGGTTTCACCCACACAGCTGGTACAACCTAGAGGAGGGGAGGGGTTCACCCACACAGCTGGTATAACCTAGAGGAGGGGTTCACCCACACAGCTGGTATAACCTATAGGAGGGCAGGGGTTCACCCACACAGCTGGTATAACCTAGATGAGGGGTTCACCCACACAGCTGGTATAACCTATAGGAGGGCAGGGGTTCACCCACACAGCTGGTATAACCTCAAGGAGGGGAGGGGTTCACCCACACAGCTGGTATAACCTAGAGAAGGGGAGGGGTTCACCCACACAGCTGGTATAACCTCAAGGAGGGGAGGGGTTCATCCACACAGCTGGTATAACCTAGAGAAGGGGAGGGGTTCACCCACACAGCTGGTATAACCTCGAGGAGGGGAGGGGTTCACCCGCACAGCTGGTATAACCTAGGAGGGGAGGGGTTCACCCACACAGCTAGTATAACCTCGAGGAGGGGGGGGGGGGGGGTTCACCCACACAGCTGGTATAACCTCGAGGAGGGGGGGGGGGTGGTTCACCCACACAGCTGGTATAACCTCGAGGAGGGGGGGGGGGGTTTACCCACACAGCTAGTATAACCTCGAGGAGGGGGGGGGGGGGTTCACCCACACAGCTGGTATAACCTCGAGGAGGGGGGGGGGGGGGGGTTCACCCACACAGCTGGTATAACCTAAAAACCTGGCACACGGCAGAGAGCTCCAGGTCCCCTTCCTGGTCGTCGTGTTCATCCTCATGAAGTTACGCAGGACAATTTTTGGGTTACTGCATGATCCCATATGTGTTATTTCATAGTTTTGATGCCTTCACTATTATTCTAGATTGTAGAAAATAGTAAATGTAAAGAAATACACATGAATGAGTAGGTGTGTCCATACTTTTGACTGGTACTGTATATATTTACAGAAAAAATCTATATATGAGGGATTTGGAAATGATGCAGACAATCTATCTGTGGTATAAAAGCTGATGAACCCCCTAAGAAAAGTGGTTTAGACCGTACTACTATTTACATGTCAATAAATGAATGAAACGGAGAACAGATTAAACTGTTGACCATTTAACAACCCAGACCTTCATGCGAACTTGCTATGCCGAATTCTTGACGCACAACCAAACATGCTGCTGTGTGCTGCCAGCAGGCCCACAAGTGACCAACTCGGGGTGACCGAAGAGGCACGCGGCAATTTACCACTGTATAAGGAGATACGCCCTGTAATGGTGCAGCAGAAACTCTAATAACAAGATATCTGATCATTTCTGTCATACGTTCCAAACACATAGTATACTACTAGACCTGTGTACAGGTAGTTATATCACAAGTCGTACATAATATATTTTTTTTAAACGTTGTTTCTATTGAACATGCCATACTAATAAAGGCATTTTAATTAATTATATGATTGATGATAATCCTTTCTTTTTTTATTTACCCCTTTTACCAAAGAGCCCCTTCTATCTACCAAAATGTACTATTGTGTACATTAGTAGCGCCTCCCTTCCTCCTCTTTCTACTCGTACATAACATCGTTGGAATATCTGAGTGGCATGTTTGACCACACAGTACAACTCAGTCCTCTTAATGTGGTGTGTGTGTGTGTGTGTGTGTGTGTGTGTGTGTGTGTGTGTGTGTGTGTGTGTGTGTGTGTGTGTGTGTGTGTGTGTGTGTGTGTGTGTGTGTGTGTGTGTGTGTGTGTGTGTGTGTTTTCATGACCTTGTGAACCAGACTGTAAGGCTTTGCTTTCCTGCGTGTCCTTGGTTCTCAGGAGGCCTCTGTGTCCTTGGCTCTCAGGAGGTCTCTGTGTCCTTGGTTCTCAGGAGGTCTCTGTGTCCTTGGCTCTCAGGAGGTATCTGTGTCCTTGGCTCTCAGGAGGTCTCTGTGTCCTTGGTTCTCAGGAGGTCTCTGTGTTCTTGGTTCTCAGGAGGCCTCTGTGTCCTTGGCTCTCAGGAGGTCTCTGTGTCCTTGGTTCTCAGGAGGTCTCTGTGTCCTTGGTTCTCAGGAGGTCTCTGTGTCCTTGGCTCTCAGGAGGTCTCTGTGTTCTTGGTTGTCAGGAGGACTCTGTGTCCTTGGTTCTCAGGAGGTCTCTGTGTCCTTGGTTCTCAGGAGGTCTCTGTGTCCTTGGTTCTCAGGAGGTCTCTGTTTCCTTTGTTCTCAGGAGGTCTCTGTGTTTCAACTTTCTCTTACACACACATACAGACACACACACACGCCCATACACGTGAAAAAAAAAGAGATTGACAGAGACAGAGAGAGGGAGAGATGTGACCAAGATGAGTACTGTTTGACTGAGCTGTGTACTGTCAAACTGAACCCTGACCTTCAAACGGCTCTTTTTCCCCCGGAGACTTGGTTATAGTGTACCAGAGACTCCTGCCTACAGTATAGACATCTGGATTATGTCTCTTTGTCCATCAACCAACCTGATGTTGCACAAAGTGGTACCTATCAGATGTCTAGGCATTTCACTCCATCACCTGCCAGTAAAACCAATGTGGACATGATCACTCCCCATGAAACGATATGCTATTTCCAGCTACCACCCATCTAAAACGGTATGTGGACATAATCACTTCCTATAAATGATATGCTATTTCCAGCTACCATCCATCAACTGGCACAGTAAATACAGAAGGGAAAGCTTTTATGGAACAGTTTTGTACTTTGTGAAAATAACAGTGACTCATTAGCCCGGGCTGGAGCAGGGACTGGAGTTGGGGCTAGCCCGGACTGGAGCAGGGACTGGAGTTGGGGCTACCCCGGGCTGGAGCAGGGACTGGAGTTGGGGCTACTCCGGACTGGAGCAGGGACTGGAGTTGGGGCTAGCCCGGACTGGAGCAGGGACTGGAGTTGGGGCTAGCCCGGACTGGAGCAGGGACTGGAGTTGGGGCTACTCCGGACTGGAGCAGGGACTGTAGTTGGGGCTACTCCGGACTGGAGCAGGGACTGGAGTTGGGGCTACCCCGGGCTGGAGCAGGGGCTGGAGTTGGGGCTACTCCGGACTGGAGCAGGGACTGGAGTTGGGGCTACTCCGGACTGGAGCAGGGACTGGAGTTGGGGCTACCCCGGGCTGGAGCAGGGACTGGAGTTGGGGCTACCCCGGACTGGAGTTGTGGCTACCCCGGACTGGAGCAGGGACTGGAGTTGTGAATACCCCGGACTGGAGTTGGGGCTACCCGGACTGGAGCAGGGACTGGAGTTGGGGCTACCCCGGACTGGAGTTGGGGTTACCCCGGACTGGAGTTGTGGCTGCCCCGGACTGGAGTTGGGGCTACCCCGGACTGGAGCAGGGACTGGAGTTGGGGCTACCCGGACTGGAGTTGGGGCTACCCCGGACTGGAGCAGGGACTGGAGATGTGGCTACCCGGACTGGAGCAGGGACTGGAGTTGGGTCTACCCTGGACTGGAGCAGGGACTGGAGTTGGGGCTACCCCGGACTGGAGTTGGGGCTACCCCGGACTGGAGATGTGGCTACCCCGGACTGGAGTTGGGTCTACCCTGGACTGGAGCAGGGACTGGAGTTGGGGCTACCCCGGACTGGAGCAGGGACAGGAGTTGGGGCTACCCCGGACTGGAGTTGGGGCTACCTCGGACTGGAGCAGGGACTGGATTTGGGGCTACGTCCAAAATTGCAAACTATTTCTTTATAGTCCACATCTTTTGACAAGGGCCAATAGGGGATAGTCGTAGTGTTGGGGACGACATTCCTTTTGAACAAAGTAACGATAAACATTCTGTTTTCTGATGAAGCACAAGGACAATCAGCTATTGCCAGGAATTCCCCTGTGACCCCACTCCTTCTTCTCCACCCTGTGACCCCACGCCTTCTCCACCCTGTGACCCCACTCCTTCTCCACCCTGTGACCCCACTCCTTCTCCACCCTGTGACCCCACTCCTTCTCCACCCTGTGTCTCCACTCCTTCTTCTCCACCCTGGGACCCCACTCCTTCTTCTCCACCCTGTGACCCCACTCCTTCTCCACGCTGTGACCCCATAACTTCTCCACCCTGTGACCCCACTCCTTCGTCTCCACCCTGTGACCCCACTCCTTCTCCACCCTTGACCCCACTCCTTATTCTCCACCCTGTGGCCCCACTCCTTCTTCTCCACCCTGTGTCCCCACTTCTTCTTCTCCACCCTGTGACTCCACGCCTTCTCCACCCTGTGACCCCACTCCTTCTTCTCCACCCTGTGACCCCACTCCTTCTCCACCCTGTGACCCCACACCTTCTCCACCCTGTGACCTCACTCCTTCTTCTCCACCCTGTGACCCCACGCCTTCTCCACCCCTTGACCCCACTTCTTCTTCTCCACCCTGTGACCCCACTCCTTCTTCTCCACCCTGTGACCCCACTCCTTCTTCTCCACCCTGTGACCCCACTCCTTCTTCTCCACCCTGTGACCCCACTCCTTCTTCTCCACCCTGTGACTCTACTCCTTCTTCTCCACCCTGTGACCGTACTCCTCCTTCTCCACCCTGTGACCCCACTCCTTCTCCACCCTGTGACCGTACTCCTCCTTCTCCACCCTGTGAGCCCACTCCTTCTCCACCCTGTGAGCCCACTCCTTCTCCACCCTGTGACCCCACTCCTTCGTCTCCACCCTGTGACCCCACTCCTTCTTCTCCACCCTGTGACCCCACTCCTTCTTCTCCACCCTGTGACCCCACTAATTCTTCTCCACCCTGTGACCGTACTCCTACTTCTCCACCCTGTGACCGTACTCCTCCTTCTCCACACTGTGACCCCACTCCTTCTCCACCCTGTGACCATACTCCTCCTTCTCCACCCTGTGACCCCACTCCTCCTTCTCCACCCTGTGACCCCACTCCTTCTTCTCCACCCTGTGACCCCACTCCTTCTCCACCCTGTGACCCCACTTCTTCTTCTCCACCCTGTGACCCCACTCCTTCTCCACCCTGTGACCGTACTCCTCCTTCTCCACCCTGTGAGCCCACTCCTTCTCCACCCTGTGACCGTACTCCTCCTTCTCCACCCTGTGAGCCCACTCCTTCTCCACCCTGTGACCCCACTCCTTCTCCACCCTGTGACCCCACGCCTTCATCTCCACCCTGCAGTTTACAGCAGTTTTTGGTAGTTTACAGTAGTTTACAGTTGTTTATAATAGTCCTGACAAACTAAGCAAAAGGAGAAAAAGCAGAAGCAGTGAAAATGTCAACTGTAGCCTATCCATCTGCACTGTCCGTCAGTAAATCTGAGTCTCTGACCATATGTGTTGGTTGGTTTCCCCTGGGCGGTGATCTACCAGAGTTTAGTCTATCTGGCAGCCATCTTGCCTTTCTTCTCTTTGTTCGGCTCCATGTGGCTCTCCTTCCTGGAAGTCTCTCTCTCTCTCTCTCCTTGTTGCCTTTAAGACTCCCACTCTGTTTTTAGAAAAAGCAGAGGACATCGTGAGAGGATCCGTCCTCAGCCCTGTCTGTCTCCAACACAGCTCCTGGGTTAAAAATATCATCCAGCCCTGGATGAAACAGAGAGCACAGAAAAGAATGGGGGAAAATATACTGGAATAGCCTCGCATGATGGGGGAAAACGGTAAATGGTTTCATTGCAGTTACTGTCGTCATCGTTAAATCTGACATTAACAAAACATAGCAGGGCAATTTACACTTCACCCAGATGGTAAATGTCGAGGCAGGGAGCGCTGAAGTAAACGAGAAATACCACAAGACAGAGAGGGACCAGACCAGCACGGTTCCAGCATCTACAGCAGTGGCAGTCCTCTCCTCTCCACAGACACGCAACAGAGGCCTCAGGGAGGATAAAACAATGTATTGCGGCATGTCTTTTAATCTCTAGCCAGAGGGTGTAATGTTTAGGGATTAGGGTGAGCCAGCTAAACGACCGCAGCTGGCTTTGTCTTGGGGTGCCGCGGTCACCAGAGGACGACTGGTACTGCTCTAGGACAGCTACTAGTTTGTCGCAGGGTGAAGGAGGGCAACAGGGTCACACAAGCGAGGTCACAATATACACCACCACTCCACCACTCCACCACCACTCCCACACTCCCCCACTCCACCACCACTCCACCACTCCACCACCACTCCCCCTCTCCACCACTCCACCACCACTCCCACACTCCCCCACTCCACCACCACTCCCCACTCCCCCACTCCACCACTCCACCACTCCACCACCACTCCCACACTCCCCCACTCCACCACCACTCCCACACTCCACCACCACTCCCCCACTCCCCCACTCCACCACTCCACCACTACACCACCACTCCAACACTCCACCACTCCAATCCACCACTCCACCACCACTCCCCCACTCCACCACTCCACCACTCCCCCACTCCACCACTCCACCACTCCCCCACTCCACCATTCCACCACTCCCCCACTCCACCACCACTCCCCCACTCCACCACCACTCCCCCACTCCCCCACTCCACCACCACTCCCCCACTCCCCCACTCCACCACCACTCCACCACTCCCCCACTTCCCCACTCCACCACCACTCCCTCACTCCACCATCCCCCCACTCCACCACTCCACCACTCCCCCACTCCACCACTCCACCACTCCACCACTCCACCACCACTCCCCCACTCCAACCCTCCACCACTCCCCCACTTCCCCACTCCACCACCACTCCCTCACTCCACCACTCCCCCACTCCACCACTCCACCACCACTCCCCCACTCCCCCACTCCACCACCACTCCCCCACTCCCCCACTCCACCACCACTCCACCACTCCCCCACTTCCCCACTCCACCACCACTCCCTCACTCCACCATCCCCCCACTCCACCACTCCACCACTCCCCCACTCCACCACTCCACCACTCCACCACCACTCCCCCACTCCAACCCTCCACCACTCCCCCACTTCCCCACTCCACCACCACTCCCTCACTCCACCACTCCCCCACTCCACCACTCCACCACCACTCCCACACTCCCCCACTCCACCACCACTCCACCACTCCACCACCACTCCCTCACTCTCCCACTCCACCACTCCACCACTCCACCACCACTCCCACACTCCCCCACTCCACCACCACTCCCCCACTCCACCACTCCACCACCATTCCCCCACTCCCACCCCTTCACCACTCCAACACTCCACCACCACTCCCCCACTCCACCACTCCCCCACTTCCCCACTCCACCACCACTCCCTCACTCCACCATCCCCCCACTCCACCACTCCACCACTCCCCCACTCCACCACTCCACCACCACTCCCACACTCCCCCACTCCACCACCACTCCACCACTCCACCACCACTCCCCCACTCCCCCACTCCACCACCACTCCCACACTCCCCCACTCCACCACCACTCCCCCACTCCACCACTCCACCACCACTCCCCCACTCCCCCACTCCACCACTCCACCACTACACCACCACTCCAACACTCCACCACTCCCCCACTCCACCACTCCACCACCACTCCCCCACTCCCCCACTCCCCCAGTCCACCACTCCACCACTCCACCACTCCACCACTCCACCACTCCCCCACTCTCCCACTCCACCACCACTCCCCCACTCCCCCACTCCACCACCACTCCCCCACTCCCCCACTCCACCACCACTCCCCCACTCCCCCACTCCACAACCACTCCACCACTCCCCCACTTCCCCACTCCACCACCACTCCCTCACTCCACCATCCCCCCACTCCCCCACTCCACCACTCCCCCACTCCACCACTCCCCCACTCCACTCCACCACTCCCCCACTCCACCACTCCCCCACCTCCCACTCCACTTCAACACTCCACCACTCCACCACCACTCCCCCACTCCACCACTCCACTCCACCACTCCCCCACACCACCACTCCCCCAATCCCCCACACCACCACTCCCACACTCCCCCACTGCACCACTCCCCCACTCCACCACCACACCACTCCACCACCACTCTACCACTCCACTCCACCACTCCCACACTCCACCACTCCACTCCACCACTCCCCCACTCCACCACTCCACTCCACCACTCCCCCACACCACCACTCCCCCAATCCCCCACACCACCACTCCCACACTCCCCCACTGCACCACTCCCCCACTCCACCACCACACCACTCCACCACCACTCTACCACTCCACTCCACCACTCCCCCACTCCACCACTCCTCCCCCACTCCACCACTCCCCCACTCCACCACCACTCCACCACTCCCCCACTCCACCACTCCCCCACTCCAACACCACTCCCCCACTCCACCATTCCCCCACTCCACCACTCCTCCACTCCCCCACTCCACCACTCCACCACTCCACCACCACTCCCCCACTCCACCACTCCCCCACTCCTCCACTCTCCCACTCCCCCACTCCAACACCATTCCCCCACTCCACCACCACTCCCCCACTCCTCCACTCCCCCACTCCACCACTCCACCACTCCACCACCACTCCCCCACTCCACCACTCCACCATCACTCCCCCACTCCACCACTCCACCACCACTCCCCCACTCCACCACTCCACTCCACCACTCCCCCACTCCACCACTCCCCCACTCCACCACTCCCCCCACTCCACCATCACTCCCCCACTCCACCACTCCACCATCACTCCCCCACTCCACCACTCCACCATCACTCCCCCACTCCACCACTCCACCATCACTCCCCCACTCCACCACTCCACTCCTCCACTCCACCCTCACTCCACTACTTTTGCAGAGTCTCAGGAAGACCCTCTCTAGACTGCCCCTACCAATCTGTCAAGTTTGGAGACTGTCCCTACCAATATGTCATGATTGGAGACTGTCCCTAACAATATGTCATGTTTGGAGACTGTCCCTACCAATATTTCATGATTGGAGACTGTCCCTAACAATATGTCATGATTGGAGACTGTCCCTACCAATATGTCAAGTTTGGAGACTGCCCCTACCAATATGTTATGTTTAGAGACTGCCCCTACCAATATGTTATGTTTAGAGACTGTCCCTACCAATCTGTCATGTTTAGAGACTGTCCCTAACAATCGGTCATGTTTAGAGACTGTCCCTAACAATCTGTCATGTTTAGAGACTGTCCCTACCAATATGTCATGTTTAGAGACTGTCCCTACCAATATGTCATGATTGGAGACTGTCCCTACCAATATGTCATGTTTAGAGACTGTCGCTACCAATCTGTCATGGATGGAGACTGTCCCTACCAATATGTCATGATTGGAGACTGTCCCTAACAATATGTCATGTTTAGAGACTGTCCCTAACAATCTGTCATGTTTAGAGACTGTCCCTACCAATATGTCATGTTTAGAGACTGTCCCTAACAATCTGTCATGTTTAGAGACTGTCCCTACCAATATGTCATCTTTAGAGACTGTCCCTACCAATATGTCATGATTGGAGACTGTCCCTAACAATCTTTCCTTTTGTACCTTGTGTTTTCATCCTCGGTGTCCATTCTTCCAGAAGTTCTTCAAGCTTCTGACTTTGAAAACAACGTTTCAAACAAGCTCCAGATCTATGTTCTCATAACCTACGGTGCAGCCAGACAGACAGACAGACAGACAGTTGGTGGGTGGCCGTGGACATGGTGAACAAACATAGAACAGAGAATCACTTTGGTCCGGGGCCAGCGATCACAAATGACTGAGGAGCAACGTGACTTGGACGAGGGAGAGTCAATAAACAGGACGGGAATGGAAGCCGAACCACGTCTGACCTTTCGCCACGTCTGACCCCCCCCCCCCCCCCCCCCACCCCCCCCCCACAGCTCTACTGACTGTTCCACAGGAAGGCTATGACATCAGTGTCTGTTTCGACACCAAAATGGCACCCTATTCCCTATATAGTACACTACTTTAGTCCTAGAGTCCTATGGCACCCTATTCCCTATATAGTGCACTACTTTAACCAAGGCCCTATGGCACCCTATTCCCTATATACCACACTACTTTAGTCCTAGAGTCCTATGGCACCCTATTCTCTATATAGTGCACTACTTTAGGTCAGAGCCCTGTGGCACCCTATTCCCTACATAGTGCGCTACTTTTAACCAGAGCCCTATTCCCAATATAGTACACTACTTTCGAACAGGGCCATATTCCATACATAACACACTACGTTTGACCAGGGCCCTGTTCCCTATATATCACACTACTTTAGACCAGGGCCCTATTCCCTATATATCACGCTACTTTAGACCAGGGCCCTATACCATATACAGTGGGGCAAAAAAGTATTTAGTCAGCCACCAATTGTGCAAGTTCTCCCACTTAAAAAGATGAGAGGCCTGTAATTTTCATCATATCTACACTTTAACTATGACAGACAAAATGAGAAAAAAAATCCAGAAAATCACATTGTAGGATTTTTTATGAATTTATTTGCAAATTATGGTGGAAAATAAGTATTTGGTCAATAACAAAAGTTTATCTCAATACTTTGTTATATACCCTTTGTTGGCAATGACAGAGGTCAAACGTTTTCTGTAAGTCTTCACAAGGTTTTCACACACTGTTGCTGGTATTTTGGCCCACCTCTACCTCTACCACTACCTCTACTACTTCCTCTATCTCTACCACTACCACTACCATCACCTATACCTCTACCTCTACCTCTATCTCTACCAGTACCTCTACCACTACCTCTACCTCTACCATGACCAGTACCAGTTCCTCTATCTCTACCACTACCACTACCTCTACCTCTACCTCTACCTCTACCTCTACCTCTACCACTACCTCTACCTCTACCACTACCTCTACCTCTACCACTACCTCTACCTCTACCACTACCACCACCTCTACCACTACCACCACCTCTACCTCTACCACTACCTTTACCTCTACCACTACCTCTACCTCTACCACTACCTCTACCTCTACCACTACCTCTACCTCTACCACTACCACCACCTCTACCACTACCACCACCTCTACCTCTACCACTACCTTTACCTCTACCACTACCTCTACCTCTACCATGACCAGTACCAGTTCCTCTATCTCTACCACTACCTCTACCTCTACCTCTAACACTACCTCTACCTCTACCACTACCTCTACCTCTACCACTACCACCACCTCTACCACTACCACCACCTCTACCTCTACCACTACCTCTACCTCTACCTCTTCCACTAACTCTACCACTACCTCTACCTCTACCATGACCAGTACCAGTTCCTCTATCTCTACCACTACCACTACCTCTACCTCTTCCTCTACCTCTACCACTACCTCTACCTCTACCTCTACCATGACCAGTACCAGTTCCTCTATCTCTACCACTACCACTACCTCTACCTCTTCCTCTACCTCTACCACTACCTCTACCTCTACCACTACCTCTACATCTACCACTACCACCACCTCTACCACTACCACCACCTCTACCTCTACCACTACCTCTACCTCTACCTCTTCCACTAACTCTACCACTATCTCTACCACTATCTCTGTCTCCACCTCTACCACTATCTCTACCACTACCTCTAACACTACCTCTACCTCTATTAGTACCACTATCTCTATCTCTACCTCTACCACTACCTCTACCACTATCTCTACCACTACCTCTAACACTACCTCTACCTCTATTAGTACCACTATCTCTATCTCTACCTCTAACATATAGACCCTTCTGGTCATTTAGAGCCCTCTGGTCCCATAGAGCCCTCTGGTCCCATAGAGCCCTCTGGTCCCATAGAGCCCTCTGTTCCCATAGAGCCCCCTGGTCCAATAGAGCCCTCTGGTCCAATAGAGCACTCTGGTCCAGTAAAGCCCTCTGGTCCCATAGAGCCCTCTGGTCCTACAGAGCCCCCTGGTCCTATAGAGCCCTCTGGCCCCATAGAGCCCTCTCAGAGGACCCTCATTGTGAGTGCTGATCTAGGATCAGATCCCCCTCTCTTATTCATTCTTTTCTAAACTGATCCTGGACCTGTACTCCAACTATAAGTGGCTTTGTGGATACAGACCTTGTTCTGCTCTTTTCTGTCTGTCAAACACAATTCAAACTCAATTGTTCAAGCACCACAGCACATTTCAGTGCTCAGAGAGCCTTTGGTCAACAGTGCCCCATGAGCACTCCTCCAGGGTATACAAGTAGAAATCAAATGGGGAAGTTATTCATGTTCCTAAGATATTGGTCTAGAGTGAGTGACAAGCTAAAGAAAAAAGCAGTGATCTCACAGGCCTGGGAGACAACCAAAGGAGGAGATATCTAGCGTGGCAGAGAGAAATTATTCAGCCCCTTCTACTGTAGTTGAGGGTGTGAGGTGAAATCAAACAGGAAGTTATTCATGTTCGTAAGATACTGGAGCAGCAAGATTAAGATCACTTTCATGGGCAAAAGAGGAGACAGGGAAAGGCCCTCACTCTAGACCACATTGAAAGGCCCTCACTCTAGACCACATTGAAAGGCCCTCACTCTAGACCACAGGAAAGGCCCTCACTCTAGACCACATTGAAAGGCCCTCACTCTAGACCACATGAAAGGCCCTCACTCTAGACCACATGAAAGGCCCTCACTCTAGACCACATTGAAAGGCCCTCACTCTAGACCACAGGAAAGGCCCTCACTCTAGACCACAGGAAAGGCCCTCACTCTAGACCACATTGAAAGGCCCTCACTCTAGACCACATGAAAGGCCCTCACTCTAGACCACATGAAAGGCCCTCACTCTAGAATACATGAAAGGCCCTCACTCTAGACCACATGAAAGGCCCTCACTCTAGACCACATTGAAAGGCCCTCACTCTAGACCACATTGATAGGCCCTCACTCTAGACCACATGAAAGGCCCTCACTCTAGACCACATGAAAGGCCCTCACTCTAGACCACATGAAAGGCCCTCACTCTAGACCACATGAAAGGCCCTCACTCTAGACCACATGAAAGGCCATCACTCTAGACCACATTGAAAGGCCCTCACTCTAGACCACATGAAAGGCCCTCACTCTAGACCACATTGAAAGGTCCTCACTCTAGACCACAGGAAAGACCCTCACTCTAGACCACATGAAAGGCCCTCACTCTAGACCACAGGAAAGGCCCTCACTCTAGATCACATAAAAGGCCCTCACTCTAGACCACAGGAAATGCCCTCACTCTAGACCACAAGAAAGCCCCTCACTCTAGACCACATGAAAGGCCCTCACTCTAGACCACATTGAAAGGTCCTCACTCTAGACCACAGGAAAGGCCCTCACTCTAGAACACATGAAAGGCCCTCACTCTAGACCACATGAAAGGCCCTCACTCTAGACCACATGAAAGGCCCTCACTCTAGACCACAGGAAAGGCCCTCACTCTAGACCACATGAAAGGCCCTCACTCTAGACCACAGGAAAGACCCTCACTCTAGACCACATGAAAGGCCCTCACTCTAGACCACAGGAAAGGCCTGTGTATGTTTCAAGGTCTCCAACGTTGTACTTGAGAGGGTGAGTGGTTTACATGGAGTCCAGTACTTGGTGGCACACACACACACACTCCAGTACTTGGTGGGACACACACACACACAGAGAGAGAGAGAGAGAGAGAGACACACACACACACACACACTCCAGTACACACACAGACACACACAGATACACAGACACACACACACACACACACACACACACACACACACACACACACACACACACACACACAGACAGAAGAACAAGACCACATACACAGGCTTGTCCACACACACCAGTCCACACAGATTCCTTGTACTTTTCCACATGAAAGGGGAAAGTGCTGAGTCACTTCCTCCACCTCTCTGCCCAGGCTTAGCTAAACACCTTTCCATCTCTCTGCCCAGGCTAAGCTAAACACCTCTCCACCTTTCTGCCCAGGCTTAGCTAAACACCTCTCCATCTCTCTAACTATTGCAAAACACATATATCCCTCCTCAACATCTCCAATCAAATCAACATTTTTATTATAAATCCTGCAGCTAGCCTCTGTACCAGGGTCTCTCTCTCTCTCTCTCTCTCTCTCTCTGCCTCTCACTCTATAAGCACGTTTGTGCCCCCACACGTGCCCATAGCCAGCCACTCAGAACCCAGGCTTTAGGCCTCTGAGCTAGCTAACTGTACGGCTAAGGACTACCAGTCTGTCTGTCTGTTGTAAACACCCAGGCCTAGAGGAGCCGGAGGACATTGTGTGGTTCGAACCAGAGCGTACTGTATGCCACACTCACTGTAATCACTATCTCTCTCTGACCACCCAGCACTTAACGAGGCCATTTTGATTAATTCATCATGGGATTACAACTCTCTGCCTTGCCACACAGGCTTCACATCAGGCTCTCTCTCTCTTTCCAGGACACCCATAATAACACTGTACTGCTGGGTGTAGTAAATGCACAGGGAGCTGGGCCCTTCTTCACAAGGTGTCTCAAACCAGAAGTGCTGATTTAGGATCCGGTCCGTCCTGTATATATAACCTCCTTTATTGTGATATACAGTAAAAAGGGGAAACTGATCCAAGACCTGCACTCGTACTTTGAGATGTTTTGGTAGCAGAGAGAATACGCCACCATGTTGGATGATGCATGCTTGGTAACAAAATCTATTATATTACATACACTATTATATTACATACACTCTTATATTACATCATCTATTATATTACATCATCTATTATATTACATCAACTATTATATTACATCATCTATTATATTACATCATCTATTATATTACATCTATTATATTACATCATCTATTATATTACATCATCTATTATATTACAACTATTATATTACATCATCTATTATATTACATCATCTATTATATTACATCTATTATATTACATCAACTATTATATTACATCATCTATTATATTACATCATCTATTATATTACATCTATTATATTACATCATCTATTATATTACATCATCTATTATATTACATCATCTATTATATTACATCATCTATTATATTACATCATCTATTATATTACATCATCTATTATATTACATCTATTATATTACATCATCTATTATATTACATCAACTATTATATTACATCATCTATTATATTACATCATCTATTATATTACATCATCTATTATATTACATCATCTATTATATTACATCATCTATTATATTACATCACCTATTATATTACATCATCTATTATATTACATCATCTATTATATTACATCATCTATTATATTACATCAACTATTATATTACATCATCTATTATATTACAAAAACTATTATATTACATCATCTATTATATTACATCATCTATTATATTACATCACCTATTATATTACATCATCTATTATATTACATCATCTATTATATTACATCATCTATTATATTACATCTATTATATTACATCAACTATTATATTACATCATCTATTATATTACATCATCTATTATATTACATCATCTATTATATTACATCATCTATTATAATACATCATCTATTATATTACATACACTATTATATTACATCATCTATTATATTACATCATCTATTATATTACATCATCTATTATATTACATCACCTATTATATTACATCTATTATATTACATCAACTATTATATTACATCATCTATTATATTACATCACCTATTATATTACATCTATTATATTACATCATCTATTATATTACATCATCTATTATATTACATCATCTATTATATTACATACACTATTATATTACATCATCTATTATATTACATCATCTATTATATTACATCATCTATTATATTACATCATCTATTATATTACATCAACTATTATATTACATCAACTATTATATTACATCATCTATTATATTACATCACCTATTATATTACATCTATTATATTACATCATCTATTATATTACATCATCTATTATATTACATCATCTATTATATTACATACACTATTATATTACATCATCTATTATATTACATCATCTATTATATTACATCATCTATTATATTACATCAACTATTATATTACATCATCTATTATATTACATCACCTATTATATTACATCTATTATATTACATCATCTATTATATTACATCATCTATTATATTACATCATCTATTATATTACATACACTATTATATTACATCATCTATTATATTACATCATCTATTATATTACATCATCTATTATATTACATCAACTATTATATTACATCAACTATTATATTACATCATCTATTATATTACATCTATTATATTACATACACTATTATATTACATCATCTATTATATTACATCATCTATTATATTACATCATCTATTATATTACATCATCTATTATATTACATCAACTATTATATTACATCATCTATTATATTACATCATCTATTATATTACATCATCTATTATATTACATCACCTATTATATTACATCAACTATTATATTACATTCACTATTATATTACATCATCTATTATATTACATCATCTATTATATTACATACACTATTATATTACATCAACTATTATATTACATACACTATTATATTACATCATCTATTATATTACATACACTATTATATTACATCATCTATTATATTACATACACTATTATATTACATACACTATTATATTACATCAACTATTATATTACATCACCTATTATATTACATCATCTATTATGTTACATCAACTATTCTCTATAGTTCATGCCAGAGCTGTTCAGTACACGTATTCACAAGTATCCAACATTCCAGATCTGTTTGATTGATTTGTAGGTTGATCAGCAGATACTGTCTAAGAGATGGTGAATGACATGATGTCATTTTGGCCTTAACTTCACATGAGGATGATCTAAGAGATGTTGAAAGATATTTCTGTAAATGTGTGATTTGGGCTGTTCTCCACAGGGCTATGCAGTGATGAACTTCGTAGTGAAGTACACCCCCGGCAGACAGGCCTACCTGAGACCCCATCATGACTCCTCCACATTCACCATTAACGTTGCTCTCAACAGCAAAGGAACTGACTCCCAGGTAAAACATTGTACTGAATGTCAAAACAGGAACTGAATCCCAGGTAAAACTCAACACAAAAGTCCACTCATCTCATGTCACTGTACTTTAGCAGTAGAAGTAGAGAACTCAATGAAAATATACAGTTATATGCAGTTGCGCCGTTCGGCCTTTTGATAAATTGTTTCAGCGAGAAGCTGTGAGGTTATTAGGCAAGCCAGTTTCCTGGGCTGCCTGGGGGGGGAATCAATGCTCCTCTTCAGAGAGCTGGACCCTGGCCAGACCGAGTTACCCTGGCCAGACTGAGTTACCGTGGAGAAAGCTGCTCCCTTCACTGCCCTACAAAGGACTCTTTCACCAGGTGGGAACCCTGCGCCTAACGCCTGACCAAAAGCTCCCCCTCCTTCCCCCTTTCTCCCACACCCCCCCCCCCCCCCTCTCCCCTTCCAGCCAATCTGATGCTTCACAAGGCCTTCTCAAACGTCCAGGCGGGTCAGGACGCATGTGGCAGGGAAAGCTACATGTAGACAGGACTCTTAACTAGCATTACTAAGTGCAATGACTGGAAGTCCATGAGTATCTAAACGATGAAAACAGTCGTTATTTAGTAAAAACACTGAATTACTTTACTGGTACATTAACACACATCAATGTTAAATAAATTAGACAAAGTGCTGAAAAAACAGCTATGCTACATTTAGGAGGTTAAAATATGTGGTAGGGTAAAGTGGGGATTGATGTGTCACTGTGCGTACACTGCTCTGACGTCAGTAAGAGGCCAGGCTAAATCATGACAAGGATAATCTCATCTGTAATGCACCCAGGTGAGTTAAATATACACACAGATGCCCTGCGTAGCACCCCCCTCCCCTTATGGTGTGATGTTTTCTCACTCTCTAACACCTTGCTGCCGCCAGACCCACCAACACATCGACTCATGAAACCCCCCTCCTGCATCAACATCTGCCAGGACTCTTATCATCAATCTTCCTCTACTCCTCTGTGAACTCTGTATCTTGCCATCATGTGGTGAACATGCACTAATACACTGGATAAACTGGACTACACTGAACCATGACTCTACACAGTTTATGGAATCATTCACTCTAAACACTGTACTGAACCTTCACTCTAAACTCTGTACTGAACCTTCACTCTAGAGACTGTACTGAACCTTCACTCTAAACTCTGTACTGAACCTTCACTCTACACACTGTACTGAACCTTCACTCTACACACTGTACTGAACCTTCACTCTACATCAGTTTATAGAATCATTCACTCTAAACACTGTACTGAACCTTCACTCTAAACACTGTACTGAACCTTCACTCTACACACTGTACTGAACCTTCACTCTACACACTGTACTGAACCTTCACTCTAAACACTGTGCTGAACCTTCACTCTAAACACTGTACTGAACCTTCACTCTAAACACTGTACTGAACCTTCACTCTACACACTGTACTGAACCTTCACTCTACACACTGTACTGAACCTTCACTCTAAACACTGTACTGAACCTTCACTCTAAACACTGTGCTGAACCTTCACTCTACACACTGTACTGAACCTTCACTCTAAACACTGTACTGAACCTTCACTCTACACACTGTACTGAACCTTCACTCTACACACTGTACTGAACCTTCACTCTAAACACTGTACTGAACCTTCACTCTACACACTGTACTGAACCTTCACTCTAGAGACTGTACTGAACCTTCACTCTAAACACTGTACTGAACCTTCACTCTACACACTGTACTGAACCTTCACTCTAGAGACTGTACTGAACCTTCACTCTAAACACTGTACTGAACCTTCACTCTACACACTGTACTGAACCTTCACTCTAAACACTGTACTGAACCTTCACTCTACACACTGTACTGAACCTTCACTCTACACACTGTGCTGAACCTTCACTCTAAACACTGTACTGAACCTTCACTCTAAACACTGTACTGAACCTTCACTCTAAACACTGTACTGAACCTTCACTCTACACACTGTACTGAACCTTCACTCTAAACACTGTACTGAACCTTCACTCTAAACACTGTACTGAACCTTCACTCTAAACACTGTACTGAACCTTCACTCTACACACTGTACTGAACCTTCACTCTAAACACTGTACTGAACCTTCACTCTAAACACTGTACTGAACCTTCACTCTAAACACTGTACTGAACCTTCACTCTAAACACTGTACTGAACCTTCACTCTACACACTGTACTGAACCTTCACTCTACACACTGTACTGAACCTTCACTCTAAACACTGTACTGAACCTTCACTCTAAACACTGTACTGAACCTTCACTCTAAACACTGTACTGAACCTTCACTCTACACACTGTACTGAACCTTCACTCTACACACTGTACTGAACCTTCACTCTAAACACTGTACTGAACCTTCACTCTAAACACTGTACTGAACCTTCACTCTAAACACTGTACTGAACCTTCACTCTACACACTGTACTGAACCTTCACTCTACACACTGTACTGAACCTTCACTCTAAACACTGTACTGAACCTTCACTCTACACACTGTGCTGAACGTTCATTCTAGAGACTACAAACTGAATATACTTCCTGCAACAAGCCTCACCCGATATGGTACGGATCTGCAACTTTTATACTTGAGAACCGGAACACCAATCAGAAGCTTACCAGCTAACTAGCTAGTAGTCAGTTAGCCACTGCTAGCGGTCTTCACCGTTAACTCGGTCACCAGCCAGCTTCAGCTCGGTCAATACCTGCCAGTCTGCACAGCGAGATATCAACCCAGAGCATATTGGACTGCTTTTTCTCGACCACATCACCGGATTCCTGCCGCAAGCTCTGGACCATTACACCGGCTCATCGCAGCTGGCTAGCTGTAACCGAGTGGCTACTGCTGGCTGACGCCTCTGTCCTGGAGCAAGCACCAGTTAGCCTTGAGCTAACCTCAAGCTAGGCCCATCTCCCGGCTAGCCGAAGAGGTCTACCAGCTAATTCTTGGGTTACAATATCTGTTTTGCCAATTTCAACAGGTTTTTCCGTTGCAACGTCGCCGAAGACGCATCTGCTAGCCCCGGCCCTCTAGCTTTCTGAATCGATGCGTCTCCAGCTCGCCTAGCGTTGTAGCGACTACAAAACGGCTCCTTGACTCACCTATTGCTGCTCATTGGATCCTATGATCATTCAGCTACACATGCCTCTCCCTAATGTCAATATGCCTTGTCTACTGCTGTTTCGGTTATTTCTTATTGTTTTATTTCACTGGTGAGACCCCCAGCCCCGCCCAACATGCCTTAGATAGCTCTTTTGTCCCACCTTAACTGGTGCCTCCAGAGACAGAACCTCTCTCATCGTCACTCAACGCCTAGGCGTACCTCCATTGTACTCGCATCCTACCATACACTATGTCTATACATTATGCCATGAATCTATTCTACCATGCCCAGAAATCTGATCCTTTTATTCTCTGTTCCCAACGCACTAGACGACCAGTTCTTTTAGCCTTTAGCCGTACCCTTATCCTACTCCTCCTCTGTTCCTCTGGTGATGTAGAGGTTAACACCGGACCTGTAGCCCCCAGCACCACACCTATTCCCCAGGCACTCTCATTTGTTGACTTCTGTTACCTTAAAAGCCTTGGTTTCATGCATGTTAACATCAGAAGCCTCCTTCCTAAGTGTGTTTTATTCACTGCTTTAGTAGCTGATGTCCTTGTCTGAATCCTGGCATAGGGAGGTCATCAAAAATTTGGAAATTTCCATCCCCAACTACAACATTTTCCAACAGGATAGAACTGCCAAAGGGGGTTGCAATCTACTGCAGAGAGAGCCTGCAGCATTTTGTCATACTATCCAGGTCTGTGCCCAAACAATTCAAGCTTCTGCTTTTAAAAATCCACCTTTCCAGAAATACGTCTCTCACAGTTGCCGCTTGTTATAGACCCCCCTCAGCCCCCAGCTGTGCCCTGGACACTATATGTGAATTGATTGCCCCCCATCTATCTTCAGAGTTCGTTCTGTTAGGTGACTTAAACTGGGATATGCTTTACACCCCGGCAGTCCTACAATCTAAGATAGATGCCCTCAATCTCACACAAATTATCAAGGAACCTACCAGGTACAACTGTAAATCCGTAACCACGGGCACCCTCATAGATATCCTCCTGACCAACTTGCCCTCTAAATACACCTCTGCTGTCTTCAACCATCTTCAATCTCAGCGATCACTGCCTCATTGCCTGCGTCCGTAATGGGTCCGCAGTCAAACAACCACCCCTCATTACTTTCAACCGCTCCCTAAAACACTTCAGCGAGCAGGCCTTTCTAATCAACCTGGCCCGGGTATCCTGGAAGGATATTGACCTCATTCTGTCAGTAGAGGATGCCTGGTTACACTTTAAAAGTGCTTTCCTCACCATCTTAAATAAGCATGCCCCGTTCAAAAAAGGTAGAACTAAGAACAGATATATCCCTTGGTTCACCCCAGACTTGACTGCCCTTGACCAGCACAAAAACATATTGTGGCGCACTACATTAGCATCGAATAGCTCCCACGATATGCAACTTTTCAGGGAAGTCAGGAACCAACACACACAGTCAGTTAGGAAAGCTAAGGCCAGCTTTTCAAACAGACATTTGGTATTTTTCTACGACTGGCTGTGCTTTCCACCTGGCTAACCCTACCCCGGCCAACAGCTCTGCACCCTCCGCAGAAACCTGCCCAAGCCCCCCCCGCTTCTCCTTCACCTCCCTAATCTTACTACATTTGCACACACTATATATTTTTCTCTTGCGTTATTGACTGTACGTTTGTTTGTAACTCTGTGTTGCTGTTTTTGTCGACCTGCTTTGCTCTATCTTAGCCAGGTCGCAGTTGGCAGTCAGAACTTCTTCTCAACTGGCTTACCTGGTTAAATAAATGTGATATATATATATATATATATATATTAAACCTTGGGTCATGCATTCTTGACTGTGATTGATTCCGCAGTGGTTTGTGTGTTGGTGAGGGGTGATGAGAGGGTTAACTGACCTTTAGTCATGGCAGCAACAGCTAACAGATCAGGTAGGTGTCACGTTCTGACCTTAGTTCCTTTGATTTGTCTTTATTTTAGTATGGTCAGGGAGTGAGTTGGGTGGGTTGTCTATGTTCCGTTTTCTATGTTGTGTTTGCGTTTGGCCAGGTATGGTTCTCAATCAGAGGCGGGTGTCGTTAGTTGTCTCTGATTGAGAATCATACTTAGGTAGCCTTTTCCCACTTGTGTTTGTGGGTGTTTGTTTTCCGTGTTTTGTTCCACACGGAACTGTTTCGGTTTAGTTTTTTCATGTTGTAGTTTATTGTTTTGTTCCGTGTTCATTATTGTTATTAAAAACCAAGATGAACACTTACCACGCTGCGTATTGGTCCGATCCTTGCTACTCCTCCTCAGAAGACGAAAGCCGTTACAGTAGGTAGGTTATAGGCTCCTTGTGGCTGTATGTAATTATGTGTGTATTTCCTTGTGTAATTCAGTGTGTATTTGTGTCTTAATTCTTTCCAAAGTTGGTTTTATTGAAACAATGCAGAGAAAAGGAGAATTCAATGGTTTTGACGGATGGCTTCAAGATAATAGAAGTTAATCTTACAATAGAGGGGGAAAATGTCAGGCTTTGTTCTTCACTCGTCCTACTCTACGGTGGAGTCTGTCAATGGGGATCATTTCTCAAAAGACAATGTGACTGATGGAAGTTTAAAAAACAAAACACTATTCATGTTTGTTTTTTCAAACTTTATTACGGTTCCATCCATTTCACAATAAGTTAAAGCACTTGAACTGGCTGAGGTTCAAAGTTCATTCACAAACAACTTTCAGAGAAAGTAAACATCTCCTGTGATGTTGTCCTACGATGTAAAAAAAAAAAAAAAACATTTCAAGTAAAACATTTTTGACAACCTCCAACTTCATTTAACCAGAATTAATATTAAATTCTGCTGTAATTAATGTTTTTATCTGGTGTGCAAAAAAAATAAAAATATATATTTCTTTGGGCATGTCGGTCATATTAACATCAGGTAACAATCTGTAACCCAATGTTCAGAACATGGATGGACAGAACATGGATGGACAGAACATGGATGGACAGAACATGGATGGACAGAACATGGGTGGACAGAACATGGATGGACAGAACATGGGTGGACAGAACATGGATGGACAGAACATGGATGGACAGAACATGGGTGGACAGAACATGGATGGACAGAACATGGGTGGACAGAACATGGATGGACAGAACATGGGTGGACAGAACATGGATGGACAGAACATGGATGGACAGAACATGGATGGACAGAACATGGATGGACAGAACATGGGTGGACAGAACATGGATGGACAGAACATGGGTGGACAGAACATGGATGGACAGAACATGGATGGACAGAACATGGGTGGACAGAACATGGATGGACAATGGTTTTAAAACTACACTTTAAAGTACAGGTTGACCATTCAAACAGGTAACCGAGCTAAAATGGTTCAAACAAGCTGCCTGTTGGCAGAATAACCATTAACACATATTTCCTTTAGATTATGGGGGGGATTACTGACATTCACAGGATTATGGGTGGGATTACTGACATATTCACAGGATTATGGGTGGGATTACTGACTAATTCATCAAGACTATGGGTGGGATTACTGACTAATTCATCAAGACTATGGGTGGGGTTACTGACTAATTCATCAAGACTATGGGTGGGATTACTGACAAATTCATCAAGACTATGGGTGGGGTTACTGACTAATTCATCAAGACTATGGGTGGGATTACTGACTAATTCATCAAGACTATGGGTGGGATTACTGACAAATTCATCAAGACTATGGGTGGGATTACTGACTAATTCATCAAGACTATGGGTGGGATTACTGACAAATTCATCAAGACTATGGGTGGGATTACTGACTAATTCATCAAGACTATGGGTGGGATTACTGACTAATTCATCAAGACTATGGGTGGGATTACTGACAAATTCATCAAGACTATGGGTGGGATTACTTACTAATTCATCAAGACTATGGGTGGGATTACTGACTAATTCATCAAGACTATGGGTGGGATTACTGACAAATTCATCAGGATTATGGGTGGGATTACTGACTAATTCATCAAGACTATGGGTGGGATTACTGATATATTCACAGGATTATGGGTGGGATTACTGACAAATTCATCAGGATTATGGGTGGGATTACTGACTAATTCATCAAGACTATGGGTGGGATTACTGACAAATTCATCAAGACTATGGGTGGGATTACAGACTAATTCATCAAGACTATGGGTGGGATTACTGACATATTCACAGGATTATGGGTGGGATTACTGACTAATTCATCAAGACTATGGGTGGGAATACTGACATATTCACAGGATTATGGGTGGGATTACTGACAAATTCATCAGGATTATGGGTGGGATTGCTGACTAATTGTTCAGGATTATGTGTGGGATTACAGACTAATTGTTCAGGATTATGTGTGGGATTACAGACTAATTGTTCAGGATTATGTGTGGGATTACAGACTAATTGTTCAGGATTATGGGGGGGGATTACAGACTAATTGTCCAGAATTATGGGTGGGATTACTGACAAACTGGTCAAGATTATGGGTTGGATTACTGACAAACTGGTCAGGATTATGTGTGGGATTACAGACTAATTGTTCAGGATTATGTGTGGGATTACAGACTAATTGTTCAGGATTATGGGGGGGATTACAGACTAATTGTCCAGGATTATGGGTGGGATTACTGACTAATTGTTCAGTATTATGTGTGGGATTACTGACTAATTGTTCAGGATTATGGGTGGAATTACTAACAAATTTATCAGGAATATGGGTGGGATTACTGACAAATTGATTAGGATTGTGGGTAGGATTACTCATTAATTGGTTAGGAGTATGGGTGGGACAACTGACTAATTGATTAGAATGATTCAACTGAGTGATGTGAAGTATGAAGGCTCTACTATATTTGACCTGAAATGCAGATGGTGAATTACAGTCATCATGTTAAGGCATTCTGTTCTCTGTTTGACAGAGAGTTTCAAATGAAGGTGATTGTCTGACTCTGGCATGACCTTTCCTACAATTTCTTTGCAGTCCTTTGTTCTTTTCAACAACAACAAAGAATGTGATATTTTTTTTTTGGGGGGGGGGGGGGGGGGGGGTACAGTAAATTGCATCCGTAAAATGTCATGATGACAACATCAATAAGGCACTGCATCATTAAGACAAAAAAAATCCCAGATCAAATTAACAACAAAAACAACAGCGAAAACAAACAAAAAAACAACTAAACCTGATAAAATGCTAGTGTAGAGGGTAAGGTTCAAGGGTCGATGAAGGAGACAGCGATGTAGCGTGTTCCGTTGGTGGTGGGCAGGCCTTCGTGGAGGTGCGTCAGACGACCTGGGTGCATGAAGCTCCAGCCCTTCCTAGGGGAATCTACGGAGCAGTTATACCTGTGGAACCGACAACCGCCACCCTGGCGAGAGAACGGGAGAGGGAGAGAGAGAACGGGAGAGAGAGAGAGAGAGAGGGAGAGAGAGAGAGAACGGGAGAGGGAGAGAGAGAGAGAACGGGAGAGAGAGAACGGGAGAGAGAGAGAGAACGGGAGAGAGAGAGAGAACAGGAGAGAGAGAACGGGAGAGAGAGAGAGAACAGGAGAGGGAGAACGGGAGAGAGAGAGAGAACGGGAGAGAGAGAGAGAGAGAGAACAGGAGAGAGAGAGAACGTGAGAGGGAGAGAGAGAGAGAACGGGAGAGGGAGAGAGAACGGGAGAGGGAGAGAGAGAGAGAACAGGAGAGAGAGAGAGAACAGGAGAGAGAGAGAACGCGAGAGGGAGAGAGAGAGAACGGGAGAGGGAGAGAAAACAGTGAATATCTGTGTGTAACTGTATATTTTCATTGTGTGCTCTACTGTGGACATGAGATAAATTGACGTTTGTTTTGAGATTCAGTACAATGTCTTACCTGGAAGTCAGTTCCTTTGCTGTTGAGAGCAACGTTAATGGTGAATGTGGAGGAGTCGTGATGGGGTCTCAGGTAAGCCTGTCTGCCGGGGGTGTACTTCACTACGAAGTTCATCACTGCATAGCCCTGTGGAGAACAGCCCAAATCACACATTTACAGAAATATCTTTCAACATCTCTTAGATCATCCTTATGTGAAGTTAAGGCCAAAATCACATCATGTCATTCACCATCTCTTAGACAGTATCTGCTGATCAACCTACAATCAATTAAACATTGTACAACAGATCTGGATGGGATTAAAAAGTTTAGTCTGAAATGTTGGTTAGTAGGCTATTTGTGAGGCGCAATTATAATCATGCACTGCTATAATAGATTATGTTGTGCAAAATATGAAATATAGTAAACAAGGTAACATAATAGATAAGGCAATATAATAGATTATGTAATATAATAGTTGAAGTAATATAATAGATGATGTAATATAATAGTTGATGTAATATAATAGATGTAATATAACAGATGTAATATAATAGATGATGTAATATAACAGATGTAATATAATAGATGATGTAATATAATAGATGATGTAATATAATAGTTGATGTAATATAATAGATGTAATATAACAGATGTAATATAATAGATGATGTAATATAATAGATGATGTAATATAATAGATGATGTAATATAATAGATGATGTAATATAATAGATGATGTAATATAATAGATGATGTAATATAATAGATGATGTAATATAATAGATGATGTAATATAATAGATGATGTAATATAATAGATGATGTAATATAATAGATGATGTAATATAATAGTTGATGTAATATAATAGATGTAATATAACAGATGTAATATAATAGATGATGTAATATAATAGATGATGTAATATAATAGATGATGTAATATAATAGATGATGTAATATAATAGATGATGTAATATAATAGATGATGTAATATAATAGATGATGTAATATAATAGATGATGTAATATAATAGTTTATGTAATATAATAGATGATGTAATATAATAGATTATGTAATATAATAGATGATGTAATATAATAGATGATGTAATATAATAGATGATGTAATATAATAGATGATGTAATATAATAGATAATGTAATATAATAGATGATGCAATATAATAGATTATGTAATATAATAGATGATGTAATATAATAGATGATGTAATATAATAGATGATGTAATATAATAGATGATGTAATATAATAGATGATGTAATATAATAGATGATGTAATATAATAGATGTAATATAACAGATGTAATATAATAGTTGATGTAATATAATAGATGATGTAATATAATAGTTGATGTAATATAATAGATGATGTAATATAATAGTTGATGTAATATAATAGATGTAATATAACAGATGTAATATAATATATATAATATAACAGATGTAATATAAAAGATGTAGTGTAATAGTTGATATAATAACAGATGGAGATGTAGATGTAGTAATGTAACCGATGATGTAATATAATAGTTCATGTAATAGAATTGTTGATGTAAAATAATAGTGGATGTAATATAATAGATTATGTAATATAGATGTAATATAACAGATTATGTAATATAATTGATTATGTAATATAATTGATTATGTAATATATTAGATGATGTAATATAATAGATTATGTAATATATTAGATGATGTAATATAATAGATTATGTAATATAGATGTAATATAACAGATTATGTAATATAATAGATTATGTAATATAATTGATTATGTAATATATTAGATGATGTAATATAATAGATTATGTAATATATTAGATGATGTAATATAATAGATTATGTAATATAATAGATGATGTAATATAATAGATTATGTAATATATTAGATGATGTAATATAATAGATTATGTAATATATTAGATGATGTAATATAATAGATTATGTAATATATTAGATGATGTAATATAATAGATTATGTAATATAGATGTAATATAACAGATTATGTAATATAATAGATTATGTAATATAATTGATTATGTAATATATTAGATGATGTAATATAATAGATTATGTAATATATTAGATGATGTAATATAATAGATTATGTAATATAATAGATGATGTAATATAATAGATTATGTAATATAATAGATGATGTAATATAATAGATGATGTAATATAATAGATTATGTAATATAATAGATGATGTAATATAATAGATTATGTAATATAGATGTAATATAACAGATTATGTAATATAATTGATTATGTAATATATTAGATGATGTAATATAATAGATTATGTAATATAGATGTAATATAACAGATTATGTAATATAATTGATTATGTAATATATTAGATGATGTAATATAATAGATTATGTAATATATTAGATGATGTAATATAATAGATTATGTAATATATTAGATGATGTAATATAATAGATTATGTAATATATTAGATGATGTAATATAATAGATTATGTAATATAGATGTAATATAATAGATGTAATTAAATAAATTATGTAATATAGTTTGTAATATAATACTTGATGTAATGTAATAGTTTATGTAATATATTAGATGATGTAATATAATAGATTATGTAATATAGATGTAATATAACAGATTATGTAATATAATAGATTATGTAATATAATTGATTATGTAATATATTAGATGATGTAATATAATAGATTATGTAATATATTAGATGATGTAATATAATAGATTATGTAATATAATAGATGATGTAATATAATAGATTATGTAATATATTAGATGATGTAATATAATAGATTATGTAATATAGATGTAATATAACAGATTATGTAATATAATAGATTATGTAATATAATTGATTATGTAATATATTAGATGATGTAATATAATAGATTATGTAATATATTAGATGATGTAATATAATAGATTATGTAATATAATAGATGATGTAATATAATAGATTATGTAATATAATAGATGATGTAATATAATAGATGATGTAATATAATAGATTATGTAATATATTAGATGATGTAATATAATAGATTATGTAATATAGATGTAATATAACAGATTATGTAATATAATTGATTATGTAATATATTAGATGATGTAATATAATAGATTATGTAATATATTAGATGATGTAATATAATAGATTATGTAATATATTAGATGATGTAATATAATAGATTATGTAATATATTAGATGATGTAATATAATAGATTATGTAATATAGATGTAATATAATAGATGTAATTAAATAAATTATGTAATATAGTTTGTAATATAATACTTGATGTAATGTAATAGTTTATGTAATTAAATATATGATGTAATATAATATAAAAAATATATTATGTAATCTAAAATATGATGTAAAGTAATAGTTGATATAATTTAATATATGATATAATATAATAGATGATGTAATATAATAGATGTAATATAATAGGTGATGTAATATAATAGATGATGTAATATAATAGATGATGTAATATAATAGATGATGTAATATAATAGATAATGTAATATAATAGTTGATGTAATATAATAGATGATGTAATATAATAGATAATGTAATATAATAGATAATGTAATATAATAGATGATGTAATATAATAGATGATGTAATATAATAGATGATGTAATATAATAGTGTATGTAATATAATAGTTGATGTAATATAATAGTTGAAGTAATATAATAGTTGATGTAATATAATAGATCATGTAATATAATAGATAATGTAATATAATAGTTGAAGTAATATAATAGATGATGTAATATAATAGTTGATGTAATATAATAGTTGAAGTAATATAATAGATGATGTAATATAATAGATCATGTAATATAATAGATAATGTAATATAATAGTTGAAGTAATATAATAGATGATGTAATATAATAGTTGATGTAATATAATAGATGATGTAATATAATAGTTGATGTAATATAATAGTTGATGTAATATAATAGATAATGTAATATAATAGTTGATGTAATATAATAGATGATGTAATATAATAGATGATGTAATATAATAGTGTATGTAATATAATAGATGATGTAATATAATAGATGATGTAATATAATAGATGATGTAATATAATAGATGATGTAATATAATAGTTGATGTAACATAATAGATGATGTAATATAATAGTTGATGTAATATAATAGATGATGTAATATAATAGATGATGTAATATAATAGTGTATGTAATATAATAGATGATGTAATATAATAGATGATGTAATATAATAGATGATGTAATATAATAGATGATGTAATATAATAGTTGATGTAACATAATAGATGATGTAATATAATAGTTGATGTAATATAATAGATGATGTAATATAATAGATGATGTAATATAATAGATAATGTAATATAATAGATGATGTAATATAATAGATGATGTAATATAATAGTTGATGTAACATAATAGATGATGTAATATAATAGTTGATGTAATATAATAGATGATGTAATATAATAGGTGATGTAATATAATAGTGTATGTAATATAATAGATGATGTAATATAATAGTTGATGTAACATAATAGATGATGTAATATAATAGTTGATGTAATATAATAGTGTATGTAATATAATAGATGATGTAATATAATAGTTGATGTAACATAATAGATGATGTAATATAATAGTTGATGTAATATAATAGTTGATGTAATATAATAGTTGATGTAATATAATAGTTGATGTAACATAATAGATGATGTAATATAATAGTTGATGTAATATAATAGTTGATGTAATATAATAGATGTAATATAATAGATGATGTAATATAATAGTTGATGTAATATAATAGATGATGTAATATAATAGTTGATGTAATATAATAGTGTATGTAATATAATAGATGATGTAATATAATAGATGATGTAATATAATAGTTGATGTAATATAATAGATGATGTAATATAATAGATGATGTAATATAATAGATGATGTAATATAATAGATCATGTAATATAATAGATAATGTAATATAATAGTTGAAGTAATATAATAGATGATGTAATATAATAGTTGATGTAATATAATAGATGATGTAATATAATAGTTGATGTAATATAATAGTTGATGTAATATAATAGATAATGTAATATAATAGTTGATGTAATATAATAGATGATGTAATATAATAGATGATGTAATATAATAGTGTATGTAATATAATAGATGATGTAATATAATAGATGATGTAATATAATAGATGATGTAATATAATAGATGATGTAATATAATAGTTGATGTAACATAATAGATGATGTAATATAATAGTTGATGTAATATAATAGATGATGTAATATAATAGATGATGTAATATAATAGTGTATGTAATATAATAGATGATGTAATATAATAGATGATGTAATATAATAGATGATGTAATATAATAGATGATGTAATATAATAGTTGATGTAACATAATAGATGATGTAATATAATAGTTGATGTAATATAATAGATGATGTAATATAATAGATGATGTAATATAATAGATAATGTAATATAATAGATGATGTAATATAATAGATGATGTAATATAATAGTTGATGTAACATAATAGATGATGTAATATAATAGTTGATGTAATATAATAGATGATGTAATATAATAGGTGATGTAATATAATAGTGTATGTAATATAATAGATGATGTAATATAATAGTTGATGTAACATAATAGATGATGTAATATAATAGTTGATGTAATATAATAGTGTATGTAATATAATAGATGATGTAATATAATAGTTGATGTAACATAATAGATGATGTAATATAATAGTTGATGTAATATAATAGTTGATGTAATATAATAGTTGATGTAATATAATAGTTGATGTAACATAATAGATGATGTAATATAATAGTTGATGTAATATAATAGTTGATGTAATATAATAGATGTAATATAATAGATGATGTAATATAATAGTTGATGTAATATAATAGATGATGTAATATAATAGTTGATGTAATATAATAGTGTATGTAATATAATAGATGATGTAATATAATAGATGATGTAATATAATAGTTGATGTAATATAATAGATGATGTAATATAATAGATGATGTAATATAATAGATGATGTAATATAATAGATCATGTAATATAATAGATAATGTAATATAATAGTTGAAGTAATATAATAGTTGATGTAATATAATAGTTGATGTAACATAATAGATGATGTAATATAATAGTTGATGTAATATAATAGATGATGTAATATAATAGGTGATGTAATATAATAGTGTATGTAATATAATAGATGATGTAATATAATAGTTGATGTAACATAATAGATGATGTAATATAATAGTTGATGTAATATAATAGTGTATGTAATATAATAGATGATGTAATATAATAGTTGATGTAACATAATAGATGATGTAATATAATAGTTGATGTAATATAATAGTTGATGTAATATAATAGTTGATGTAATATAATAGTTGATGTAACATAATAGATGATGTAATATAATAGTTGATGTAATATAATAGATGATGTAATATAATAGATGATGTAATATAATAGATGATGTAATATAATAGATCATGTAATATAATAGATAATGTAATATAATAGTTGAAGTAATATAATAGTTGATGTAATATAATAGTTGAAGTAATATAATAGATGATGTAATATAATAGTTGATGTAATATAATAGATGATGTAATATAATAGATGATGTAATATAATAGATCATGTAATATAATAGATAATGTAATAAAGTAATATAATAGTTGATGTAATATAATAGTTGATGTAATATAATAGATGATGTAATATAATAGTTGATGTAATATAATAGTTGTAATATAATAGATGATGGAATGTAATATAATTGTTGATGTCATTTAATAGATGATGTAATGTAATGCTTGATGAAATATAATAGATGATCTAACAGTAGTTGTATCATTGCAGATACCTTGGTGTAGTATCCGGAGAAGACTTTGAGAGTGACGGGGGATATGAACTCTCTGATGAAGTGTAGCCACTCCTTATCATAACCGATCTGCTTCATGTGGATGTCATCAGTCGGCACGGTCTCATAGCCGCCGGTGATCCGCTTGTCCTGATTGGAAGAGAGACCAGGAAGTGAGACCAGGAAGAGAGACCAGGAAACAAGAGAACAGTGATGGAACATATTAGCCAGAACCTCGTCCTCCTCTGTTTCTGTGTGATTGTGTGTGTGTGACTGCTGTCTCCAGGGTGATGGTTAGGGATGATGAGGGATGATGAGGGATGAGTGGTGGGTGGGTTTAAACCGGTCTCTTTGAAGATGAATGACTTGACTCAGCAGACACCAACCTGATGACCCACAGGAATCACCAGAGATCTCAATGCTTAATGGTTTTGTTATTGTGTGCTGCGCGCTGTGTGAATACGTCCACCACACTACTTCGATACGCACCAGTAGGGAGGTGAGTATAGGCTCATTATGGCCGAGATTATGGACTGGTTATCCTTTAACATCATGCTGTGTGTGACTGCTGTCTCTCCATCAGCCCTATGCAGTGGTGTAGTGGAGCTTTAACACCATGCTGTGTGTGACTGCTGTCTTTCCATCAGCCCTATTCAGTGGTGTAGTGGAGCTTTAACATCATGCTGTGTGTGACTGCTGTCTTTCCGTCAGCCCTATGCAGTGGTGTAGTGGAGCTTTAACACCATGCTGTGTGTGACTGCTGTCTCTCCATCAGCCCTATTCAGTGGTGTAGTGGAGCTTTATTAACACCATGTTGTGTGTGACTGCTGTCTTTCTGTCAGCCCTATTCAGTGGTGTAGTGGAGCCTGGAGAAGTGGAAGTAAACTCTAATTTAGCAGTGGAAGATCCCAAACAGCCATCCCAGCGAAGGTTAGTGTTTACCCTCCACTACACCACTGGCCCTTAGTGTTTACCCTCCACTATACTACTGGCCCTTAGTGTTTACCCTCCACTACACCACTGGCCCTCAGTGTTTACCCTCCACTACACCACTGGCCCTTAGTGTTTACTCTCCACTACACCACTGGGCCTTAGTGTTTACCCTCCACTACACCAGTGGCCCTTAGTGTTTACCCTCCACTTCACCACTGGCCCTTAGTGTTTACCCTCCACTACACCACTGGCCCTTAGTGTTTACCCTCCACTACACCACTGGCCCTTAGTGTTTACCCTCCACTACACCACTGGCCCTTAGTGTTTACCCCCCACTGCACCACTGGCCCTTAGTGTTTACCCTCCACTACACCACTGGCCCTTAGTGTTTACCCTCCACTACACCACTGGCCCTTAGTGTTTACCCTCCACTACACCACTGGCCCTTAGTGTTTACCCTCCACTACACCACTGGCCCTTAGTGTTTATCCTCCACCACTGGCCCTTAGTGTTTACCCTCCACTCCACCACTGGCCCTTAGTGTTTACCCTCCACTACACCACTGGTCCTTAGTGTTTACCCTCCACTACACACTGGCCCTTAGTGTTTACCCTCCACTACACCACTGGCCCTTAGTGTTTACCATCCACTACACTACTGGCCCTTAGTGTTTACCCTCCACTACACCACTGGCCCTTAGTGTTTACCCCCTACTACACCACTGGCCCTTAGTGTTTACCCTCCACCACTGGCCCTTAGTGTTTACCCCCCACTACACCACTGGCCCTTAGTGTTTACCTTCCACCACTGGCCCTTAGTGTTTACCCTCCACCACACCACTGGCCCTTAGTGTTTACCCTCCACTACACCACTGGCCCTTAGTGTTTACCCTCCACTACACCACTGGCCCTTAGTGTTTACCCTCCACTACACCACTGGCCCTTAGTGTTTACCCTCCACCACTGGCCCTTAGTGTTTACCCTCCACTACACCACTGGCCCTTAGTGTTTACCCCCACTACACCACTGGCCCTTAGTGTTTACCCCCCACTACACCACTGGCCCTTAGTGTTTACCCTCCACTACACCACTGGCCCTTAGTGTTTACCCTCCACTATACTACTGGCCCTTAGTGTTTACCCTCCACTACACCACTGGCCCTTAGTGTTTACCCTCCACTACACTACTGGCCCTTAGTGTTTACTCTCCACTACACCACTGGCCCTTAGTGTTTACCCTCCACTACACCAGTGGCCCTTAGTGTTTATCCTCCACTACACCACTGGCCCTTAGTGTTTACCCTCCACTATACTACTGGCCCTTAGTGTTTACCCTCCACTACACCAGTGGCCCTTAGTGTTTACCCTCCACTACACCACTGGCCCTTAGTGTTTACCCTCCACTATACTACTGGCCCTTAGTGTTTACCCTCCACTACACCACTGGCCCTTAGTGTTTACCCTCCACTACACCACTGGCCCTTAGTGTTTACTCTCCACTACACCACTGGCCCTTAGTGTTTACCCTCCACTACACCACTGGCCCTTAGTGTTTACCCTCCACTACACCACTGGCCCTTAGTGTTTACCCTCCACTACACCACTGGCCCTTAGTGTTTACCCTCCACTACACCACTGGCCCTTAGTGTTTACCCTCCACTACACCACTGGCCCTTAGTGTTTACCCCCCACTACACCACTGGCCCTTAGTGTTTACCCTCCACCACTGGCCCTTAGTGTTTACCCTCCACCACACCACTGGCCCTTAGTGTTTACCCTCCACTACACCACTGGCCCTTAGTGTTTACCCTCCACTACACCACTGGCCCTTAGTGTTTACCCTCCACTACACCAGTGGCCCTTAGTGTTTACCCTCCACTATACCACTGGCCCTTAGTGTTTACCCTCCACTACACCACTGGCCCTTAGTGTTTACCCTCCACTACACCACTGGCCCTTAGTGTTTACCCTCCACTACACCACTGGCCCTTAGTGTTTACCCTCCACTACACCACTGGCCTTTAGTGTTTACCCTCCACTACACCAGTGGCCCTTAGTGTTTACCCTCCACTACACCACTGGCCCTTAGTGTTTACCCTCCACCACACCACTGGCCCTTAGTGTTTACCCTCCACTACACCACTGGCCCTTAGTGTTTACCCTCCACTACACCACTGGCCCTTAGTGTTTACCCTCCACTACACTACTGGCCCTTAGTGTTTACCCTCCACTACACCACTGGCCCTTAGTGTTTACCCTCCACTACACCACTGGCCCTTAGTGTTTACCCCCCACTACACCACTGGCCCTTAGTGTTTACCCTCCACTACACCACTGGCCCTTAGTGTTTACCCTGCACTATACTACTGGCCCTTAGTGTTTACCCTCCACTACACCACTGGCCCTTAGTGTTTACCCCCCACTACACCACTGGCCCTATAGGTTCACCACTGAAGACCTATAGGTTCACCACTGAAGGTCCTATAGGTTCACCACTGAAGGTCTATAGGTTCACCACTGAAGGGTCTATAGGTTCACCACTGAAGGGTCTATAGGTTCACCACTGAAGGCCTATAGGTTCACCACCACATAACTTTACAGTATGTACTATGTTATTAATCACTTTACAGTATGTACTATGTGCTACGTTTGACCTCTGACCTCGTGGTTGCCTCCAGACCAGGACCCATAGTGTTCCATCTCCTCCACCAGCTCATCACAGGCCCGCTCCGTGAAGACCGGGAACCAGAACACATCTGGACATGGCTAGAGGAGACCGACACAGACAGTTAGAACTAAAGAGTTTTAGGAGAAACTGAGAGATGAGCTAGAGACAGAGATGCTAGAGATGAGCTAGAGTCCACGAATAGAGACACTTACTGAGTCACTGAGGACCTCAGTCTGGGATCCACGGTTAGAGACAGGTACTGAGTCACTAGAGACAGGTACTGAGTCACTAGAGACAGGTACTGAGTCACTTAGGGCCTCACTCTGGGATCCACGGCTAGAGACAGGTACTGAGTCACTAGAGACAGGTACTGAGTCACTAGAGACAGGTACTGAGTCACTAGAGACAGGCACTGAGTCACTAGAGACAGGCACTGAGTCACTTAGGACCTCACTCTGGGATCCACGGCTAGAGACAGGTACTGAGTCACTAGAGACAGGTACTGAGTCACTAGAGACAGGTACTGAGTCACTAGAGACAGGCACTGAGTCACTAGAGACAGGTACTGAGTCACTTAGGACCTCACTCTGGGATCCACGGCTAGAGACAGGTACTGAGTCACTAGAGACAGGTACTGAGTCACTAGAGACAGGTACTCAGTCACTAGAGACAGGCACTGAGTCACTAGAGACAGGTACAAAGTCACTTACGACCTCACTCTGGGATCCACGGCTAGAGACACTTACTTTTCACATGACTGTATCGCTGTAACTTAAGATATACATACCTCTTCTAGGTAGTTCTCTGTGAAGATGCGTGTGTAGTTGGGGTGGATGTATTTCTCCTTCCAGTCCTGAGAGAGAGAGAGAGAGTTCACTGACCTGCTTATCCTCTGGCACTCAGCTCTCACCAGACACTCCCAGACACTCTCCTCTCACCAGACACTCTCCTCTCACCAGACACTCTCCTCTCACCAGACACTCTCCTCTCACCAGACACTCTCCTCTAACCAGACACTCTCCTCTAACCAGACACTCTCCTCTCACCAGACACTCCCAGACACTCCCCTCTCACCAGACACTCTCCTCTCACCAGACACTCTCCTCTCACCAGACACTCTCCTCTCACCAGACACTCCCCTCTCAACCGGACACTCCCCTCTCACCAGACACTCCTGTCTCAACAGACACTCCCGTCTCACCAGACACTCCCGTCTCACCAGACACTCCCGTCTCACCAGACACTCCCGTCTCACCAGACACTCCCCTCTCACCAGACACTCCCCTCTCACCAGACACTCTCCTCTCACCAGACACTCCCCTCTCACCACACTCCCCTCTCACCACACTCCCCTCTCACCAGACACTCCCCTCTCACCAGACACTCCCAGACACTCCCCTCTCACCAGACACTCCCCTCTCACCAGACACTCCCCTCTCACCAGACACTCCCCTCTCACCACACTCCCCTCTCACCACACTCCCCTCTCACCAGACACTCCCCTCTCACCAGACACTCCCCTCTCACCACACTCCCCTCTCACCACACTCCCCTCTCACCAGACACTCCCCTCTCACCAGACACTCCCAGACACTCCCCTCTCACCAGACACTCCCAGACACTCCCCTCTCACCAGACACTCCCCTCTCACCAGACACTCCCCTCTCACCAGACACTCCCCTCTCACCAGACACTCCCCTCTCACCAGACACTCCCCTCTCACCAGACACTCCCCTCTGACCAGACACTCCCCTCTGACCAGACACTCCCCTCTCACCAGACACTCTCCTCTCACCAGACACTCTCCTCTCACCAGACACTCTCCTCTCACCAGACACTCCCCTCTCACCAGACACTCCCCTCTCACCAGACACTCCCCTCTCACCAGACACTCCCAGACACTCCCCTCTCACCAGACACTCTCCTCTCACCAGACACTCTCCTCTCACCAGACACTCTCCTCTCACCAGACACTCTCCTCTCACCAGACACTCTCCTCTCACCAGACACTCCCCTCTCATCAGACACTCCCCTCTCACCAGACACTCCCCTCTCACCAGACACTCCCCTCTCACCAGACACTCCCAGACACTCCCTTCTCATCAGACACTCCCCGACAAAACCCAGAACTCTCAGTCAGTAAATCACAGATCCTTTTTCAGCGAATCAGAGTTCACCGCATATTTACAGTACGTCATATTTTTCATCACTACAAATGAATCAGACAAAGGGTAATCGTATCTCACGGTTACCATATCTTAAAACGTCTCTATACAAATCAAACAAAAGCAGGGAGGGAGGATATGAGGACTCACCACTGGATTCTCAAATATTTGCCACAGATCGCCGTTGTAATGTGATGTGTTAAAGTTAGCTGTGGAAATTAGCCTTCCAAACTCGTGACGGTTTGTAATGTACATGAACATTCCCTGTAGCGGACAGAGAAAGTCAAATTAGCCTTCCAAAGTGGACAGAGTAGATAGTAAATAGATTGTTTTCTAAGCATATACAATAATAGAGATGATACCGTAAATAGTACCCACATAGTGATTGACATGTCTCACCAGAACATAGTGATTGACATGTCTCACCAGAACATAGTGATTGACATGTCTCACCAGAACATAGTGATTGACATGTCTCACCAGAACATAGTGATTGACATGTCTCACCAGAACATAGTGATTGAATGTCTCACCAGAACACTATCAGACATAATGATTACGTGTTTAGGAAACCAAACAATGACAACCACATGTCGATAAATAATACTGGATCATTTATGGAGAGGTGTGGAAGGGGAGGAGTGAGGAGGTACATGTTAGAAGGAGGGAGAGAAGACATGGAGGGGGGAAGAAGGGGAGGGGAGGGAGGGACATGGTAGGGGGAGGGAGGGACATGGTAGGGGGAGGGAGGGAGGGACATGGTAGGGGGAGGGGACATGGTAGGGGGAGGGAGGGGCATGGTAGGGGGAGGGAGGGACATGGTAGGGTAGGGAGGGAGGGACATGGTAGGGGGAGGGAGGGACATGGTAGGGTAGGGAGGGACATGGTAGGGTAGGGAGGGAGGGACATGGTAGGGGGAGGGAGGGACATGGACGGGGGAGGGAGGGACATGGTCGGGGGAGGGAGGGACAGGGAGGGACATGGTAGGGGGAGGGAGGGACATGGTAGGGGGAGGGTGGCAGGTGGCTGGATTTGACATTCAGACTAGGCGTTCTGTCTTTCTCCCCTTGACAAATCACAGCTGGGTTGTTTTGGATCGTTGACCATCTGTTTTCTCTATAATGCAAATTATGTCTCCAATTTATGAATTATGATTTTCATGATGTGGTTTTTGGAGGGAGTGTGTCCTGCTGGGAGTAAAAAGGTGTAGCTAAGGTCTAAACAGCTAGCCTAGTCTGAGACGGTCAGAGCGTTGGGGAGAAAAGCTGGTGACATAGTTGTGGGGGTTAGGGGGCAAAGGGATTGGCTCTGGGGGGTTTAAATAATCATGGATGCAGGGAACTTGCAGGTGGCTCCGTGACTATAGCTCCGCGACTATAGCTCCGTGACTATAGCTCCGTGACTATAGCTCCGTTACTATAGCTCCGTGACTATAGCTCCGTTACTATAGCTCCGTTACTATAGCTCCGTTACTATAGCTCCGTGACTATAGCTCCGTGACTATAGCTCCGTTACTATAGCTCCGTAACTATAGCTCCGCTACTATAGCTCCTTTACTAAAGCTCTGTTACTATAGCTCCGTGACTATAGCTCCGTGACTATACCTCCGTGACTATATATAGATCAGTTACTATAGCTACGTAAATGACGCTACGTGACTATATATAGATCAGTTACTATAGCTCCGTTACTATAGCTCCGTTACTATAGCTCCGTTACTATAGCTCTGTTACTATAGCTCCGTGACTATAGCTCCGTTACTATATATAGATCCATTACTAAAGCTCCGTTACTAAAGCTCCGTGACTATATATAGATCAGTTACTATAGCTACGTAAATGACGCTACGTGACTATATATAGATCAGTTACTATAGCTCCGTTACTATAGCTCCGTTACTATAGCTCCGTTACTATAGCTCCGTGACTATAGCTCCGTTACTATAGCTCCGTGACTATAGCTCCGTGACTATAGCTCCGTGACTATAGCTCCGTTACTATAGCTCCGTGACTATAGCTCCGTAACTATAGCTCCGTTACTAAAGCTCCGTGACTATATATAGATCAGTTACTATAGCTACGTAAATGACGCTACGTGACTATATATAGATCAGTTACTATAGCTCCGTTACTATAGCTCCGTTACTATAGCTCCGTTACTATAGCTCCGTTACTATAGCTCCGTTACTATAGCTCCGTGACTATAGCTCCGTGACTATAGCTCCGTGACTATAGCTCCGTTACTATAGCTCCGTAACTATAGCTACGTTACTAAAGCTCCGTGACTATATATAGATCAGTTACTATAGCTACGTAAATGACGCTACGTGACTATATATAGATCAGTTACTATAGCTCCGTTACTATAGCTCCGTTACTATAGCTCCGTGACTATAGCTCCGTTACTATAGCTCCGTTACTATAGCTCCGTTACTATAGCTCCGTTACTATAGCTCCGTTACTATAGCTCCGTGACTATATATAGATCCGTTACTATAGCTCCGTTACTATAGCTCCGTTACTATAGCTCTGTTACTATAGCTCCGTTACTATAGCTCCGTGACTATATATAGATCAGTTACTACAGCTCCGCTACTATAGCTCCTTTACTAAAGCTCTGTTACTATAGCTCCGTGACTATATATAGATCAGTTACTATAGCTCCGCTACCATAGCTCCGCTACTATAGCTCCGTTACTATAGCTCCGTTACCAAAGCGCTGTTACTATAGCTCCGTTACTATAGCTCCGTGACTATATATAGATCAGTTACTACAGCTCCGTTACTAAAGCTCCGTTACTATAGCTCCGTGACTATATATAGATCAGTTACTATAGCTCCGTTACTAAAGCTCCGTTACTATAGCTCCGTGACTATATATAGATCAGTTACTATAGCTCCGTTACTAAAGCTCCGCTACTATAGCTCCGTGACTATATATAGATCAGTTACTATAGCTCCGTTACTAAAGCTCCGTTACTATAGCTCCGTGACTATATATAGATCAGTTACTATAGCTCCGTTACTAAAGCTCCGTTACTATAGCTCCGTGACTATATATAGATCAGTTACTATAGCTCTGTTACTAAAGCTCCGTTACTATAGCTCCGTGACTATATATAGATCAGTTACTATAGCTCCGTTACTAAAGCTCCGTTACTATAGCTTTGTGACTATATATAGATCCGTTACTATAGCTCCGTTACTAAAGCTCCGTTACTATAGCTTTGTGACTATATATAGATCCGTTACTATAGCTACGTAAATGACGCTACGTGACTATATATAGATCCGTTACTATAGCTCCGTTACTATATAGCTCCGTTACTATAGATCCGTTACTATAGATCCATTACTAAAGCTCCGTTACTATAGCTTTGTGACTATATATAGATCCGTTACTATAGCTACGTAAATGACGCTACGTGACTATACATAGATCCGTTACTATAGCTCCGTGACTATATATAGATCCGTTACTATAGCTACGTAAATTACGCTACGTGACTATATATAGATCCGTTACTATAGCTCCGTGAATATAGCTCCGTTACTATAGCTACGTTACTATGGCCACGTTACTATGGCTACATTACTATGGGTACATTACTATGGCTGCATTACTATGGCTACATTACTATGGCTACATTACTATGGTAAACCTACATTGTAAACCTACATTGTAAACCTACATGGTAAACCTACATTGTAAACCTACATTGTAAACCTACATGGTAAACCTACATGGTAAACCTACCTTGTAAACCTACGTTATAGGTAAACCTACATTGTAAACCTACATTGTAAACCTACATTGTAAATCTACATGGTAAACCTACATTGTAAACCTACATTGTAAACCTACGTTATATGTAAACCTACATTGTAAACCTACGTTATATGTAAACCTACATTGTACACCTACATTGTACACCTACGTTGTACACCTACGTTGTACACCTACGTTACAGGTAAACCTACATGGTAAACCTACATGGTAAACCTACCTTGTAAACCTACCTTGTAAACCTACCTTGTAAACCTGCGTTGTAAACTTACGTTGTAAACCTACATTGTAAACCTACGTTGTAAACCTACATTGTAAACCTACATTGTAAACCTACCTTGTAAACCTACCTTGTAAACCTACATTGTAAACCTACATTGGAAATTGATATTGACACCAAATAGAATAATGAAAGCAGTTAAAAACCTTTGGAACTCTGAGCATATGGAATGTTTCCGGGTTGGGGGAGTCTTTTTCTCTGTGATTGGTCTAAAACGAAGGAAAATCACCATGTAAATGTTGTAATGTTTACGTTTTGTCAGAGAGAGAGCTTGATAGATACAGTAGGTAGGTAAGACGTAACATACAGGAGGCGGTGGCATGGGAAGGAGATGAGCCTGCTGCATTGCACGAGGAAGACCAAGATTCCCTCTGAAGCTGATGTTTTGGTAGTTTTTATCTTAGTAAGTGTTGCATGCTGGGACAGAGTAAAGTGACGTAGCAGAGCTCCATGGTAGTAGGTGTTAGCGTGGGGTGACACGTGACGGGATGCCATAACGCCCAGCTGGACAGACAGACTAGACAGACTAGTTCAAAGTCTAGAAGGACCAGGGCAGTAAAAAAAACACAAGGTTTGGAAATCAGCCAGACATTCCCATTGTTTGGACATGGTCACATGACACAGACGAGCAGAAGAGGAGGAGGAGGAGGAGGAGGAGGAAAGGAGGTGCAAAATGATGGGACCAGTGGAGCGGAGAGCCCTGCTCGCACCAAAGATGCTGGAGATCATGCCTTAAGGACATACAAACACATGGAGACAGACTGGGTACAGGATACCACAGCAGATGGTTACCTAACATAAACTAACATAACCTAACATTACATCACCTAATATAACATAAACTAACATGACCTAACATTACATCACTTAACATAACATAACCTAACATTACATCACCTAACATAAACTAACATAACCGAATATAAACTAACATAACATAACCTAATATAAACTAACATAACATAACCTAATATAAACTAACATAACATAACCTAATATAAACTAAACTAACATACACTAACATAACATAACATAACCTAACATAACATAACCTAACATAACATAACCTAATATAAACTAACTTAACCTAATATAACCTAACATAAACTAACATAAACTAACATAAACTAACATAACCTAAACTAATATAAACTAACATAACATAACCTAATATAAACTAAACTAACAAAAACTAACATAACCTAACATAACATAATCTAACATAACATAATCTAACATAACCTAACATAACATAATCTAACATAACATAATCTAACATAATCTAACATAACATAATCTAACATAATCTAACATAACATAATCTAACATAACCTAACATAACATAATCTAACATAATCTAACATAACCTAACATAATCTAACATAACCTAACATAACATAATCTAACATAACCTAACATAACATAATCTAACATAATCTAACATAACATAATCTAACATAATCTAACATAACCTAACATAACATAATCTAACATAATCTAACATTACATAATCTAACATAACCTAACATAACATAATCTAACATAATCTAACATAACCTAACATAACCTAACATAACATAATCTAACATAACCTAACATAACATAATCTAACATAATCTAACATAACCAAAGACAATAATCTAACACAACCTAACCTGAACTAAAATAAACTAATATAAACATGAACTAACATAACCTAACAAAAGTATCATTAACTAATATAATTTAACCTAAAATATACAGGACATCTGGTTGGTATATTCGATCTCTCCCTATCCCAGTCTGCTGTCCCCCACTTGCTTCAAGATGTCCACCATTGTTCCTGTACCCAAGAAGGCAAATGTAACTGAACTAAATGACAATAACGCCCTGTAGCACTCACTTCTGTCATCATTAAGTGCTTTGAGAGGCTAGTTAGGCTAGTTAAGTCCACCTTACCTGATACCCTAGACCCACTTCAATTTGCATACCGCCCCAATAGATCCACAGACGATGTATTTGCCATCACTCTGCACACTGCCATATCCCATCTGGACAAGAGGAATACCTATGTAAGAATGCTGTTCAATGACTATAGTTCAGCCTTCAACACCATAGTACCATAGTACCAGTATCAAGCTAACCAATAAGCTCCGGGCCCTGGGTCTGAACTCCACCCTGTGCACCTCGGTCCTGGACTTCCTGACGGGCCTCCCCCGGGTGGTGAAGGTAGGAAACAACACCTCCACTTTGCTGATCCTCAACACAGGGGCCCCACAAGGGTGCGTGCTCAGCTCCCTCCTGTACTCCCTGTTCATCTATGACTCCAACTCAACATCAAGTTTGCAGTCGACACAACAGTAGTAGGCCTTATTACCAACAATGATGAGACAGCCTACAGGGAAGAGGTGAGGGCCCTGGGAGAGGGGTGCCTGTAAAATAACCTCTCCCTCAATGCCAACAAAATGAAGGAGCTAATCGTGGACTTCAGGAAACAGCAGAGGGAGCACGCCCCTCTCCACATGGACAGGACCGCAGTGGAGAAGCTGGAAAGTTAAGTTCCTCGGAGTACATATCACTGACAATCAGAATTGGTCCACCCACACAGACAGTGTGGGGAAGAAGGCGCAACAGCGCCTTTTCAACCTCAGGAGGCTAAAGAAAATTGTACAATAACCAGATGTCCTGTATAATCTAATGCATATCAACCAGAAGTCCTGTACACTGTCATATTCTAAACAGAGTATTATTGTCAATTCAGGAGCTGCTAACTAGATAATCTGAGTGGTTTTACCAGTTCTCTAGCGTGTCTGCACAGAGCCATGTCAGGATCCAGTTTCTCCAAAACAAAATGGTTCCTCTCCTTCAGCTGGTTTCTCAGGACCTCTCCCTTTATCAAGTATATATGAGCCATGTAGGGAATGTTCCATACACCCCTGAGAAAAGAGTGAGAGAGACAGAGGTCATTTGCATATTGTTACAACATTGCCAATAATATAAATTTGAAATGTCCAGATTATTTTACAACTATTGTGAGCGTTATATTTACTGTTCATTTTTTTATTGTTTATTTCCCTTTTGTTTCTTGTCTATGTCCCTTGCTTTGGCAATGTTAACATATTTTTCCCATGCCAATAAAGCCCCTTGAATTGAATTGAAATTGAGAGAGAGATATGGATTGAGAAATATAGAGAGAGAGAGACCAGAGAGAAAGAGAGAGCAGAGAGAGAGAGAGAGGGTTTAGTTTTAGTACTGACAATAAATCATATTAATCAGCTGCAATACATATTTTTCATTATATTCAACATGTTCAACACATTCAACATTCAACTCTCCTGGATTAGGAAGTGATCACTCTCCTGGATTAGGAAGTGATCACTCTCCTGGTTAGGAAGTGATCACTCTCCTGGATTAGGAAGTGATCACTCTCCTGGATTAGGAAGTGATCACTCTCCTGGTTAGGAAGTGATCACTCTCCTGGATTAGGCAGAGAAAGCTGGAACATGATCACTCTCCTGGATTAGGAAGTGATCACTCTCCTGGATTAGGAAGTGATCACTCTCCTGGTTAGGAAGTGATCACTCTCCTGGATTAGGAAGTGATCACTCTCCTGGATTAGGAAGTGATCACTCTCCTGGTTTAGGAAGAGAAAGCTGGAACATGATCACTCTCCTGGATTAGGAAGTGATCACTCTCCTGGATTAGGCAGAGAAAGCTGGAACATGATCACTCTCCTGGATTAGGAAGTGATCACTCTCCTGGATTAGGAAGAGAAAGCTGGAACATGATCACTCTCCTGGATTAGGAAGTGATCACTCTCCTGGATTAGGCAGAGAAAGCTGGAACATGATCACTCTCCTGGATTAGGAAGTGATCACTCTCCTGGATTAGGCAGAGAAAGCTGGAACATGATCACTCTCCTGGTTAGGAAGTGATCACTCTCCTGGTTTAGGAAGAGAAAGCTGGAACATGATCACTCCCCTGGTTTAGGAAGTGATCACTCTCCTGGTTTAGGAAGTGACCACTCTCCTGGTTAGGAAGAGAAGTCTGGAACATGATCACTCTCCTGGTTTAGGAAGACATATGTCTGGTTAAGGAAGAGAGATCTGGTTTAGGAAGACAGAGGTCTGGTGTAGGAAGACAAGGTCTGGTTTAGGAAGACCAGAGGTCTGGATTAGGAAGACAGAGGTCTGGTGTAGGAAGACCAGAGGTCTGGTGTAGGAAGACCAGAGGTCTGGTTTAGGAAGACAGAGGTGTGGTTTAGGACGACAGAGTTGGTGTTTAGGAAGACAAGGTCTGGTTTAGGAAGACAGAGGTCTGGTTTAGGACGACAGAAGTCTGGTTTAGGAAGACAGAAGTCTAGTTTAGAGAGGTCTTTCCTAAAACAGATCCTTTACGGTTTATTTGACACACAACCATTCACTCACATAACCCATAAACCATGGCCCTGACAACCAGGTATACTACCTAGTAAACTAACTAGTAACCCATAAACCCTGGCCCTGACAACCTGGTAAACTAACTAGTAACCCATAAACCCTGGCCCTGACAACCTGCTAAATTAACTAGTAACCCATTAACCCTGGCCCTGACAACCTGGTAAACTAACTAGTAACCCATTAACCCTGGCCCTGACAACCTGGTAAACTAACTAGTAACCTATAAACCCAGGCTATGACAACCTAGTAAACTAACTAGTAACCTATAAACCCAGGCTATGACAACCTAGTAAACTATCTAGTAACCTATAAACCCAGGCTATGACAACATAGTCAACTATCTAGGAGCTTTCACAGTTTAAAGGTAGAATTTTGTGGAATTGTGGCTTCCATGAAACAGATCAGTGTGTGAGAAATACTCCTACATTTACAAATCACCCAGCATGTTGATATACAGGAGTGATGGTTTATAGGAAGAACCCAACCTCATTGGTTGAGGACAGGAGACTCACACACGCTTGCTCTGCACGATGTCGATGTAGTCTTCAGAACGGGCATAGTAACCATCCAGACTCAACGCTCCCCAGAAGTTGGACCACAGCTTGCCATGACGAGTGACAAGGGGACCAATTATTTTCCTGCAGAAAAGAGAAGAAGAAGAAGAAGGAGAAGAAGGGGAAAAGACTCAGGGGGCTAATTTGATATAGAGGAGACATAACCCACTATTAAATTATTCGAAAAACAGGAACATTTTACATTTGGCTAGAAAATAATAAGGGATTTATGTCAACAGAGAAAAATGGCCTCACGTGTGCTACCTACAGTATATCCCACCAATAGAATCCCCATACTTTAACGATGACAGCTTCTCCATCCTAGAGAGGAAGATCAATCATTTCCAGCCTCAGGAACATGTACTACTTTGGTGACCTAAATGCCAGAACAGGACAAGAACCTGACGCCCTCAGCACACAGGGGGACAAACACCTACAGTATTCACTCCAAAATATGACCCCTAGAAACAACTATGACAAACCTACCAACAGAAATAGGTCACAACTTCTGCAGTTATGTCGCACGCTGGGTCTGTACATAGTCAATGGTAGGCTTCGAGGGGACTCATTTGGTAGGTACACCTATAGCTCATCCCTTGCCAGTGTCGTGGAAATTTCCTCTATTTACCAAATCATGAGAGCAAACCACACACAAGTCAGAGTTAGTTATCACAAAGTCCATCTTTAATTATATGAGCTCTATCACAACCCTGTGACTCTCAGATCAATTCAGTGTCTATCAATGAATTCTCTGAGAGTCCCTCCCACATTTCAACTGAGATCCTTTATAGCAAAGACACACACAGGATAAGACCGCATCGGCATAATTCATCGTTCAGCTTTGTCTCCTAAACTATGTTATTTTCTCAAACTCAGAACCATAAACCAATCCTCCATATCAACAGGCATATATCAAATCCATCCTATCTTGACAAGATCACAGAGACACACTGACTGGCACACAGACATTGTGGAGCCAAGAGATACACGCTTGACCTCTCCCCTCTCGCCGGCTCAAGCAACTTAGTCTTGACATAGAACAGATAGTGCAACCCTGCCACAGTATTATACAAAAATAACATTCTGATGAGAAGTAACTTACAAACATATGATGAATGTAAAACATCTTACCTATGTTACCAACCAATTCTGATTATTCCCCAACACCAGTTATAAGTTTGATTATTTTATCACTGATCTCAACCCAGAGCCTCTTAGACCATTCACAGTCAGCCCACTAACACCCCTATCAGATGACAGCAAAACCCCAGTCTCCCTGAACAGAGCTATAACTCAATCATCAAAGCCAAAGGATCTGAACAATTTTAAGAAATGCTGTAGATGGAAGGAAAGTAGTGTGGAAACCTACAAAAAAAACAATTAGGCAACAACACATTCAAACCCTTTTGGACAACTTCCTGGAGAAAACATTTCACTGTAATTTTTTAAATTTAACTAGATAAGTCAGTTCAGAACAAATTCTTATTTTCAATGACAGTCTAGGAACAGTGGATTAACTGCCTTGTTCAGATCAACAGATTGTTACCTTATCAGCTTGCGGATTTGATCTTGCATCCTTTCAGTTACAAAGACCCCAGCCACCCCAGTCATAGACTGTTCTCTCTACTACCGCATGGCAAGCGGTACCGGAGTGCCAAGTCCAGGACAAAAAGGCTTCTCAACAGTTTTTACCCCCAAGCCATAAGACTCCTGAACAGGTGGTTACCTGGACTATTTGCATTGTGTTCCACCCCCCCAACCCCTCTTTTACGCTGCTGCTACTCTCTGTTTATCATATATGCATAGTCACTTTAACTATGCATTCATGTACATACTACCTCAATTGGCCCGACCAACCAGTGCTCCCGCACATTGGCTAACCGGGCTATCTGCATTGTGTCCCACCACCCACCAACCCCTCTTTTACGCTACTGCTACTCTCTGTTCATCATATATGCATAGTCAATTTAACCATACCTACATGTACATACTACCTCAATCAGCCTGACTAACAGGTGTCTGTATATAGCTTTGCTACTCTTTTTTCAAATGTCTTTTTACTGTTGTTTTGTTTCTTTACTTACCCACACACACACACACACCTTTTTTTCCACACCATTGGTTAGAGCCGGTAAGTAAGCATTTCACTGTAAGGTTTACACCTGTTGTATTCGGCGCACGTGACAAATAAACTTTGATTTGATTTGAAGTCAAACACTCTAACCACTAGGCTACCTGCCGCCTTCACCTTCACCCCGCCTTCACCCCACCTTCACCTACACTTCACCTTCACTTCATCTTCACCCCACCTTCACCCCACCTTCAACCCCCTTCACCTTCACTTCACCTCACCTACACTTCACCTTCACCCATCTTCACCCCACCTTCACCTTCACCCCACCTTCACCTACACTTCACCTTCACCCCATCTTCACCCCACCTTCATCTTCACCCACCTCACCATCACCTCTTCACTGTAATAGTGTAGTGTAAACTTTGCAGTATAAAGCCTAAGACTATATTTGACTTCTCAGCTTCCCTATCAAATCTAAAAATTGCAAATCAGACAACCTAAGAAAATGAACAACAATGACAAATGATTTGAAGAAGAATGCAAAAACCTAAAAATGAAATTGCAAAACCTATCCAACCAAAAACATAGAGACCCAGAAAACCTGAGTCCACACACACATTCACTATGGTGAATCACTAAAACAACACAGAATACACTACGGAAAAAGAAGGAACAGCACGTCAGAAATCAGCTCAATGTAATTGAATAGAATCTAACCACTTGGAACACACTAAACAAACAACACAAATAGTTATCTATCCAAAACGGAGATGTGTGGATAAACCACTTCTCCAATCTTTTTGTCTCTTTAACAAAGAACAAGCAGCAAAAACATATACATGATCAAATACAAATCTTTGAATCAACTATTAAAGATTACCAGAACCCACTGGATTCTCCAATTACATTGAATGAGTTACAAGACAAAATAAAAACCCTCCAACCCCAAAAGACCTGTGGTGTTGATGGTATCCTCAATGAAATAACAAAAATATACAGACCACAAATTCAAAATGGCTAAACTTAAACATCATCCTCAGCTCTGGCATCTTCCTCAATATTTGGAACCAAGGACTGACAACCCATATTCACAAAAGTGGAGACAAATTTGACCCCAATATCTACCATGGGATATGAGTCAACAGCAACCTTGGAAAAATACTCTGCATTATAATTAACAGCAGACTTCTACATTTCCTCAGTGCAAACAATGTACTGAGCAAATGTCAAATTGTTTTTTTTAAACAAATTACCGTACGACAGACCACGTATGCACACCCTAATGGACAAACAAACAAAAACAAAAACACCTCAAATTGGACGAAGAGTTCTTCTTCAATGAGTCGGGCACGACACCCAGCCAGGACCCAATCCCCGTGACTAAGACTACTGCACGACACCCAGCCAGGACCCAATCCCCGTGACTAAGACTACTGCACGACACCCAGCCAGGACCCAATCCCCGTGACTAAGACTACTGCACGACACCCAGCCAGGACCCAATCCCCGTGACTAAGACTACTGCACGACACCCAGCCAGGACCCAATCCCCGTGACTAAGACTACTGCACGACACCCAGCCAGGACCCAATCCCCGTGACTAAGACTACTGCACGACACCCAGCCAGGACCCAATCCCCGTGACTAAGACTACTGCACGACACCCAGCCAGGACCCAATCCCCGTGACTAAGACTACTGCACGACACCCAGCCAGGACCCAATCCCCGTGACTAAGACTACTGCACGACACCCAGCCAGGACCCAATCCCCGTGACTAAGACTACTGCACGACACCCAGCCAGGACCCAATCCCCGTGACTAAGACTACTGCACGACACCCAGCCAGGACCCAATCCCCGTGACTAAGACTACTGCACGACACCCAGCCAGGACCCAATCCCCGTGACTAAGACTACTGCACGACACCCAGCCAGGACCCAATCCCCGTGACTAAGACTACTGCACGACACCCAGCCAGGACCCAATCCCCGTGACTAAGACTACTGCACGACACCCAGCCAGGACCCAATCCCCGTGACTAAGACTACTGCACGACACCCAGCCAGGACCCAATCCCCGTGACTAAGACTACTGCACGACACCCAGCCAGGACCCAATCCCCGTGACTAAGACTACTGCACGACACCCAGCCAGGACCCAATCCCCGTGACTAAGACTACTGCACGACACCCAGCCAGGACCCAATCCCCGTGACTAAGACTACTGCACGACACCCAGCCAGGACCCAATCCCCGTGACTTAGACTACTGCACGACACCCAGCCAGGACCCAATCCCCGTGACTAAGACTACTGCACGACACCCAGCCAGGACCCAATCCCCGTGACTAAGACTACTGCACGACACCCAGCCAGGACCCAATCCCCGTGACTAAGACTACTGCACGACACCCAGCCAGGACCCAATCCCCGTGACTAAGACTACTGCACGACACCCAGCCAGGACCTAATCCCCGTGACTAAGACTACTGCACGACACCCAGCCAGGACCCAATCCCCGTGACTAACACTACTGCACGACACCCAGCCAGGACCTAATCCCCGTGACTAAGACTACTGCACGACACCCAGCCAGGACCCAATCCCCGTGATTTACTGGAGAAGGAAACTGAGATTTCGAGGCAAAAGATCTGGGTGCCTTGCGAGGATCAGGCATCGAGTGGCTAATCTGCCCTCTGTTCTGCTAGCTAACGTTCAATCGCTGTCAAATAAATGGGACGAACTGAAAGCAGGTATATCCTACCAACGGAATATTAAAAACTGTAATATCTTATGTTTCACCGAGTCATGGCTGAATGACGACATTAAGAACATACAGCTGGCGGGTTTTACACTATCGGCAAGACAGAACAGCAGCCTCTGGTAAGACACGGGACGGGGGCCTATGTATTTATGTAAACAACAGCTGGTGCACGATATCTAAGGAAGTCTCAAGGTTTTGCTCGCTTCATGATAAGCTGTAGACTGCACCATCTACCAAGAGAGATTTAATCTGTATTTTTCATAGCTGTCTGCATTAAATTAGCTGTATTCCACCAAAAAAACAGGAAAACGCTCATCCAGAGGAGGTGCTCCTAGTGGGCGGGGGCTTTCATGCAAGGAATCTTAAATCAGTTCTACTGAATTTCTATCAGCATGTTAAATGTCTAACCAGAGGGAAACAAAATTCTGGACTACCTTTACTCCACACACAGAGACACGTACAAAACTCTCCCTCGCCCTGCATTTGACAAATCTGACCATAACTCCATCCTCCTGATTTCTGTTAACAAGCTAAAATTATAGCAGGAAGCACCAGTGACTCGGCCAATGAAAAAAGTGGTCAGATGTAGCAGATGCTAAACTACACGATTGCTTTGCTATCACAGACTGTAATATGTTCCGGGGATTCTTCCGATGGCATTGAGGAGAACACCACATCAGTCACTGGCTTTATCAATAAGTACATCAAGGATGTCGTCCCCACAGTGACTGTACGTACATACCCCAACCAGAAGCCATGGATTACTGGCAACATTCGCACGGAAGCTTATAACAAATCCCGCTATGCCCTCCGACGAACCATCAAACAGGCAAAGCATCAGTACAGGAATAAGATTGAATCGTACTACACCGGCTCCAACGCTCGTCGGATGTGGCAGGGCTTGCAAACTATTACAGACTACGAAGGGAAGCACAGCCGAGAATTGCCCAGTGACACGAGCCTACCAGAGGAGCTAAATAACTTCTATGCTTGCTTCGAGGCAAGTAACACTGAAACATGCATCAGAGCACCAGCTGTTTCGGATGACTGTGTGATCACGTTCTCCGCAGCCGATGTGAGTAAGACCTTTAAACAGGTCAAAAGGCCGCTCGGCCAGATGGATTACCAGGACGTGTGCTCCAAGCATGCGCTGAACCAACTGGCAAGTGTCGTCACTGACATTTTCAACCTCTCCCTGTCTGAGTCTGTAATACCAACATGTTTCAAGCAGACCACCATAGTGCCTGTGCCCAAGAACACTAAGGTAACCTGCCTAAATAACTACCGACCCGTAGCACTCACTTCTGTAGCCATGAAATGCTTTGAAAAACTGGCTCAAATAAACACAATTATCCCAGAAACCTTAGACCCACTCCAATTTCCATACCACACTAAGAGATCCACAGATTAATTCATCTCTATTGCACTCCACACTGCCCTTTCCCACCTTGACAAAATGAACACCTTTGTGAGAATGCTATTCATTGACTACAGCTCAACATTCAACACTATAGTGCCCTCAAATCTCATCACTCAGCTAAGGACCCTGGGACTAAACACCTCCCTCTGTAACTGGATGCTAGACTTCATGATGGGCCGCCCCCAGGTGGTAAGGGTAGGTAACAACACATCAACACAGGGGCATGTGCTCAGTCCTCTCATGTCTTCTCCTGTACTCCCTGTTCACTCATGACTGCATGGCCAGGCACAACTCCAACAACACCTGTTGTATTTGGCGCATGTGACAAATACATCTGATTTGATTTGATTTGTTAAACTTCAAAAAAGCTTGGAGGAAAAAATACAAACATTACACAAATAAAATTGGCAAAAATCACACAAATTTCTTTCCACTGGGCCGTGGGGTGAGAGCTTAAGCCCCACCCTCTTCTTTTTTTCCTTTTTTTAGTTGTTGTTGAATTTTTTTTTTTCTTAACACAGCGGAAGCCAGCGCCACCAATGTGTCGGAGGAAACACCTGGCGACCTTGGTCAGCGCGCACTGTGTCCGGCCCGCCACAGTAGTCGCTGGTGCGCTATGAGACAAGGATATCCCTACCGGCCAACCCCTCCCTAATCCGGACGACGCCAGGCCAATTGTGCGTCGCCCCCACGGACCTCCCGGTCACGGCCGGTTACGACAGAGCCTGGGCGCTGCAGTACAGCGCCCTTAACCACTGCGCCACCCGGGAGACCCAAGTCCCACCCTCTTCAACCTATATATCAACGAATTGGCGCGGGCACTGGAACAGTCTGCAGCACCCGGCCTCACCCTACTAGAATCTGAAGTCAAATGTCTCCTGTTTGCTGATGATCTGGTTCTTCTGTCCCCAACCAAGGAGGGCCTACAGCAGCACCTAGATGTTCTGCACAGATTCTGACAGACTTGGGCCCTGACAGTGAATCTCAGTAAGACCAAAATAATGGTATCCCAAAAAAGGTTCAGTTGCCAGGACCACAACTACACATTCCATCTAGACACCATTGCCATAGAGCACACAAGAAACAATACATACCTTGGCCTAAACATCAGCGCCACAGGTAACTTCCACAAAGCTGTGAACGATCTGAGAGTCAAGGTAAGAGGGGCATTCTATGCCATCAAAAGCAACATCAAATTCGACATACGAATTAGGATCTGGCTAGAAAAGCTTGAATCAGTTATAGAACCAATTGCCCTTTATGGTTGTGAGGTCTAGGGTCCGCTCACCAAGCAAGAATTCACAAAATAGGACAAACACCTATTTGAGAATGCATACAGAAGTTTGCAAAAATATCCTCCAAGTACAACGTAAATCACCAAATAATGTCTTTATTCTTTTGAAACTTGTGTGAGTACAATATTTACTGTTCAGTTTTTATTGTTTATTTTAATTTTGTTTATCCATTTCACTTGATTTGGCAATGTAAACATGTTTCCCATGCCAATAAAGCTCTTTACTTGAACTGAGAAAGAGAGAGAGAGAGACAGAGAGAGACAGAGAGGAGACAGAGACAGAGAGTGTGTAATTCTGCCAAACAGGATATAACTAGGTGTCATTTCCCAGTCAGCAATCAGATATACTGGGTGTCTTAGTGGTGTAACAGACATCCTGCAGCTCAGAACTCAACCCAAAGTGGCCCGGGAGGACCGCTACCAAGTGGGTAAAGCTAGAGCAGAACCTCACTGGGTCATATTACAGTAAACCAGACATATGCTGAATTCACACAGGGGCCAGCTCCTAAATGGTGGTGGGAAGACACAAGGCTGCTCGGTGTGAGTTTGAATTTAAATGTGCGTGAGACATAGACACACATCCCCGCTGTTGGAGCTCAAACACTATATTTTTAAAGCCACGAACATCACGAAGAACGGAGCTATCGTGATTCCCGAGGGAAAACAACTTATATAGGTTGCATTACCATAAATTACAGCGTTCATCTACAATATGGATACAATGCAGGAAATGGGATGGACGACAAGGAAATACTGAATGTCCAGGATTGTAGACAGATTGGAGAGTTCCCATGGCCTCTTTAAATAACCCAGAGGGCTTTCTCTTCGGGCCTCCAGGGTTAAGTCTTAAATAGCACCCTATTCCCTATGTCATGCCCTACATTTTGACCAGGACCTACAGAGCTATAGGGATTAGAGTGCCATTTGGGACTCAAACCAGGGCTCCATTCTGTCACAGGTCTGCCACCACCACAAAGACATCTGGTTTAAAGAGACAACACTTGAAAAATCAAGAGGAGGGAAAAGAGAGAAAAAACTGGCATAGACTGTATAAAACAGACATAGACTGTATAAATCAGACATAGACTGCATAAAACAGGCATAGACTGTGTCATGACGTTGGCCTCTTTGGGTTTAGCAACCCCATCCCCCTCTCCCTGCCTCCCCCCTTGCCTCCTTCAACTAGGCTGCTGTGGTCAGAGGTCGTAAATTCCTGAGAAGACCCTGCCACACAGTATAGAGAGAGTACATTTTCATTGAGGACAAAGGAAATCCTTCCACCTCACAGAACTTGAGGTAGGAACAAATTTCAAGTTCCGGAGAAAAGTATAAAAGATGGGTGAAGAATCCAGCTACGAACTGGTCCGTTTGTCACAACTTGGGGAAGCTCATGGGAGACGATGTGGCCAGATTACCATAACGCTGTTTAAAGTGGGGCAAAAAAGTATTTTTGTCAGCCACCAATTGTGCACGTTCTCCCACTTAAAAAGATGAGAGGCCTGTAATTGTCATCATAGGTACACTTCAACTATGACAGACAAAATGAAAAAAAATCCATTAACACAATAAGAGTCCCTGTTCCTTATGGCCAGCAGCATTAACACAATAAGAGTCCCTGTTCCTTTTGGCCAGCAGCTTTAACACAATAAGAGTCACTGTTCCTTTTGGCCAGCAGCATTAACACAATAAGAGTCCCTGTTCCTTATGGCCAGCAGCTTTAACACAATAAGAGTCACTGTTCCTTATGGCCAGCAGCATTAACACAATAAGAGTCCCTGTTCCTTATACACCCCATAACAAGTATGCAAACACTGTGCATGCATGTTAGATCATTGGGCTTCTGCCTATAAGACAATTCCCCTGAGTAGAAACAGCCGCAACACTATAAAGACATCATACCTGTTCTGTTCAAACGGCCTGATCAAACCCAAACCCTAACCATACCATACCGGTTCAAATGGCCTGATCAAACCTTAACCCTTAACAATAACATACCTGTTCTGTTCAAATGGCCTGATCAAACCCAAACCCTAACAATACCATACCTGTTCAAACGGCCTGATCAAACTCAAACCCTTAACCCTAACAATACCATACCTGTTCAAACGGCCTGATCAAACTCAAACCCTTAACCCTAACAATACCATACCTGTTCTGTTCAAACGGCCTGATCAAACCCAAACCCTTAACAATACCATACCTGTTCTGCTCTATGAGGATCTTCAGGGTCTGTCTGTTGGTGAGCATCACGTCAGTATCCATACTGAGGTAGAAGTCACAGCCTGGGTCCTTACGACACAGCCCCCTGGTTTAAAGAAATGGAGGAAACAAAACATCTAATCAATCATTATTGATCAATTCGACTGACAACATGATGGTAGCCTGACGCGCTACCAAGCACATACTTTGACAGAAATCGTCATTTGCAAGATAGCGAATTATTAGATCCTAAGTAAAACACTACTCTCTGCTAATTCTATGCTACAGAGAGATAGTTCTCAATGAGCCTGTTAGTTAGGTCTCAATGAGCCTGTTAGTTAGGTCTCAATGAGCCTGTTAGTTAGTTCTCAATGAGCCTGTTAGTTAGTGGTGGTGTTCAGTGGGTTTAGTTATGAATGACGTGGTGTGTTCAGTGGGTTTCCTGTCTAAATTGTCTCCTTGGCTAAAACATTTTTTTTAGCCAAAACAAACTGTAGATCTGTTTCAGGCTAAACATTTGACAGATATATCTTTTTTTTCTACCTGAATATATTTTAAATCTTTTGACACCAATACAAAACCCTTATATGTAGGTGCTCCTATTTGGACACCGTTTCCAACTCAACATCAGAGTGACTGAGCTTCCGTTTCCAACTCAACATCAGAGTGACTGAGCTTCCGTTTCAAACTCAACATCAGAGTGACCCGAGCTTCCGTTTCCAACTCAACATCAGAGTGACTGAGCTTCCGTTTCCAACTCAACATCAGAGTGACCGAGCTTCCGTTTCCAACTCAACATCAGAGTGACCGAGCTTCCGTTTCCAACTCAACATCAGAGTGACCGAGCTTTCGTTTCCAACTCAACATCAGAGTGACCGAGCTTCCGTATCCAACTCAACATCAGAGTGACCGAGCTTCCGTTTCCAACTCAACATCAGAGTGACTGAGCTTCCGTTTCCAACTCAACATCAGAGTGACTGAGTTTCCGTTTCCAACTCAACATCAGAGTGACTGAGCTTCCGTTTGCAACTCAACATCAGAGTGACTGAGCTTCCGTTTCCAACTCAACATCAGAGTGACTGAGCTTCCGTTTCCAACTCAACCTCAGAGTGACCTGAGCTTCCCTTCCAACTCAACATCAGAGTGACTGAGCTTCCGTTTCCAACTCAACATCAGAGTGACCGAGCTTCCGTTTCCAACTCAACATCAGAGTGACTGAGCTTCCGTTTCCAACTCAACATCAGAGTGACTGAGCTTCCGTTTACAACTCAACATCAGAGTGACTGAGCTTTCGTTTCCAACTCAACATCAGAGTGACTGAGCTTCCGTTTCCAACTCAACATCAGAGTGACTGAGCTTCCGTTTGCAACTCAACATCAGAGTGACTGAGCTTCCGTTTCCAACTCAACATCAGAGTGACCCGAGCTTCCGTTTCCAACTCAACATCAGAGTTACCCGAGCTTCCGTTTCCAACTCAACATCAGAGTGACCGAGCTTCCGTTTCCAACTCAACATCAGAGTGACCGAGCTTCCGTATCCAACTCAACATCAGAGTGACTGAGCTTCTTGATTTGCATATTTACTTTGATGATTACTTAAATCTAATTGCTCTGGAGCCTTTCATGGTAAGCGGTAATGTTTGTTATTCATTCATATTCAGACTGTTTTGTTCATCAAATAACAAGTCTGAGATGAAAAATGTCTCTGTGAAATTATATAATGGGGGGGGACACACACAGCTAGAGGAATCATCACACACACACACACACACACACACACACACACACACACACACACACACACACACACAGGTCTGGTAGCGTACTGTACGTACATGCCCATGTTTCTGGCCTGTCCTTGGCTCAAGTTCTCCTCCGGACCCACAACCTTGAAGCTGTTAAACACATCTTTACTCTCCTCCCAAAACCTCTGGATGTGTCTCTCATGGTAAACCTCCTGAAGAGAGAGAAAGAGGGTGAGAGAGGGTGAAAGAGGGTGAAAGAAGGTGAGAGAGGGTGAAAGTGGGTGAGCGAGGGTGAAAGAGGGTGAGAGAGAAACAGAGAGAGACCTTTTGTGAGTGTAATGTTTACTGTTCATTTGTATTGTTTATTTCACTTGTGTTTATTATCTACTTCACTTGCTTTGACAATGTTAACATATGTTTCCCATGCCAATAAAGCCCTTCATTTGAGGAAGAAAAAAAAATGAATTGAGAGATAGAGACAGAGAGAGAAAGAGAGAAACAGAGAGAGAGACACATAGTTATTACTAATATTATATTAGACAGCTGAGAGACAGGAGAGTACATGGTTGATGGATTAGGAGCTGTGTCTTGTCCATAATTGAGTTTATCCAGAGCCAAGGTCCAGCTGCAGTTACTCACATTGTTATGAACGAAGACGTTGAGTTTATCTTTGGGGTAGTCGAGGGTCACAAGTCTCTGGAAGAATTGAGAGAGGAAAGGAGTGGGCTGTTCGATGAACACTCCAACCATAACAGTCGGATACTCCTGTTTAAAAAAAACAAACATTTTTAACAACTTTTATTAAACAAAACTTAAATGAAACGTTGCAGATATGGAAAGATGTTTTGAATAACTCGTTCCTTTGGTGCCACACCTGAAAACATTCGTTTAAGTTCAAGGTTAATTATAAGCGTCAGATCAGCCAATTAAAATCATTGATGTAGTGTCACGTGAGAGAACGCTACATTGTAGCTGGTCCCATCAGATAACCTGGCACATGTTAGCCCTATGCTAACCTCAGCAGGTGGCTGTGATTATTTCCTGTAACAAATTCCTCATTAGCCTATGAAAAAACCTTTTTCTCCACAAACCAATGGCATTTCTTAAAATAGGTCAACTCAGCCTCCAGAGGGACACGTGTAAACGTTGAATTTGGAGGTTGACCTATTTTAAGAAAATCCTATTTTAAGATCTTTGATAGGCTAATGAGGAATTTGTTACAGGAAATAATCACTGCCACCTGGCGAGGTTAGCATAGGGCTAACAATTTCAATTAGCTCATGCTTAATCTTGATCTTAACCTTGAACCTTGAACTCTTGCTCCTGAGTGGCACAAGGGTCAAAGGCAACTGCATCGCAGTACTAGAGGCGTCACTACAGGCCCTGGTTCGATTCCAGCCTGTATCACAACCGGCTGTGATTGGGAGTCCCGCAGGGTTTGGTCGGGGTAGGCTGTCATTGTAAATAATAATTTTTCCTTAACTGACTTGCCTAGTTAAATAAAGGTTAAATAAATAAATAAATATTGGCTAGTATGACCTCATTACATCTTACATTAAGAACTAATGTCTCACCAAAACTATACCTCATGAACATAAAACAAAATGAATTGTAAAAGTGAACAACACCTGTCACAAACCATAAACAAAAACCCAACAGCAACAAAGAGTGCAGATCCAAACAGTATGTCTGGACAAAATGGTGTCATGAGACCAGTTCCCTCCCTGAAGAGACAGTAGACAGAGGAGAGAGTTCTTTCCCATGACTCTCTCTGAGCCTCCAGACCAAAACAGCTCTCCTCTTGACCATGTTAAAAGACCAGGCCTGTGTCAGCCGGCCTGGGATGAAAAGGGACCCGGTTGAAACCATCTAATTTGTGAGTTCCGCGACGGCTCAGAGTTCCAGAACTTTCAAGCATGGAAGGGTCACCCAGGGATCAAGCCAGAGGTCCCTTAAATTGTTACCGGCAGGGAGGACAGAAAGAGAGTGAGAGAGAGAGAGAGACAGAGAGAGAGAGAGAGGGGGAGAGAGAGAGAGAGAGAGAGAGAGAGAGAGGGGGGGGGGGGGGGAGAGAGAGAGGGGGGGAGAGAGAGAGAGAAAGAGAGAGAGAGGGGGGGTGAGAGAGAGAGCGGGGCGGAGAGAGAGAGAGAGAGAGAAAAGGGGAAAGAGAGAGAGAGAGGGGGGGAGAGAGAGAGAGAGAGAGAGGGGGGGGGGAGAGAGAGAGAGAGAGAGAGAGAGGGGGGGTGAGAGAGAGGGGGGGAGAGAGAGAGAGGCAGAGAGAGAGAGAGAGGGGGAGAGAGAGAGAGGCGGAGAGAGAGAGAGAGAGAGGGGAGAGAGAGAGAGAGAAAGAGAGAGAGAGAGGGGGTGAGAGAGCGGGGGGGAGAGAGAGAGAGCGAGAGAGAGAGAGAGAGAGAGAGAGAAAAGGGGAGAGAGAGAGAGAGAGAGAGAGGGGGGAGAGAGAGAGAGAGCAGCAACAACATGTCTGTGTGCTGGCAGGACCTAGGCCCTCTCCCAAAACCACAGTATACATAGCAAGAGGACCGGCAATGACCCAGGCTGACCCGTATCCCTTAAACAGGCAAGACATACTCTCTCTCTCTCTCTCCCTCACACCTTTTCCTCACAAACAAGCAGGACACAGCAGGCCCAGTGTTCCTGAACCATCCCTCTCTGTTGGAAGTTGAGCTCTTGGATGCCTTTTCCCCACAGTCCTGTAAGTCTGAATTCCCTCCACTCAGACTAATATAGTCCTGTAAGTCTGAATTCCCTCCACTCAGACTAATATAGTCTAGTAAGTCTGAATTTCCTCCACTCAGACTAATATAGTCCTGTAAGTCTGAATTTCCTCCACCCAGACTAATATAGTCCAGTAAGTCAGTAAGTCAAGTCTTTTTCTGAATAGCACAGCAGTGAGAAATGTCTGCGCCTCTCATCTCACCCTCAGCATCCAATAAATATCCTGCCCAGATGAGAGGCAGGCTTTTCCCGAGGACTTGTCCGTTCCTTGTATTTAGTGGTAGTCTGGTGGAAGAGGGTTCATCGAGGACATCTTCTAGACATTCTCACAAAGATGTCTTTTATAAAGCGTGCTTGGCTTGTACGGCGTTAACTCCAGATACAGTAAACATCGTGAATCCATCCCATTCATATACCTCACAGTGAAGTCTCTGCATGTGAAAAGAGCCTCTCTGAAGACATCAGAATTCAGTATACAGTACCGGTCTAAAGTTTTAGAACACCTACTCATTCAAGGATTTTTCTTTATTTGTTTTACTATTTTCTACATTGTAGAATAATAGTGAAGGCATCACAACTATAAAATTCACCTAAACAGTTTAAAAATAAATCTAAATATATTTTAGATTTGAGATTCTTCAAAATAGCCACTCTTTGCCTTGATGACACCTTTGCACACTCTTGGCATTCTTTCAACCAGCTTCACCTGGAATGCTTTTCCAACAGTTGAAGGAGTTCCCACATATGCTGAGCACTTGTTGTCTGCTTTTCCTTCACTCTGCAGTCCGACTCATCCCAAACCATCTCAATTTGGTTGAGGTCGGGGGATTGTGGAGGCCAGGTCATCTGATGCAGCACTCCATCACTCTCCTTCTTGGTCAAATAGCCCTTACACAGCCTGGATATGTGTTGGGTCATTGTGCTGTTGAAAAACAAATGATAGTCCCACTAAGCGCAAACAGGTGGGATGGCGTATCGCTGCAGAATGCTGTGGTAGACATGCTGGTTAAGTGTCCCACACATGCGGAGATCATCCGTTCACCTACTCTGCGTTAAACAAAGACAAGGCGGTTGGAACCAAAAATCTCCAATTTGGACTCTGACCAAAGGACAGATTTCCACTGGTCTAATGTCCATTGCTTGTGTTTCTTGGCCCGAGCAAGTCTCTTCTTCTTATTGGTGTCCTTTAGTAGTCGTTCTTTTGCAGCAATTTGACCATGAATGCCTGATTCACACAGTCTCCTCTGAACAGTTGATGTTGAGATGTGTCTGTTACTTGACCTCTGTGAAGCATTTATCTGGGCTGTAATTTCTGAGGTTGGTAACTCTAATGAACTTATCCTCTGCAGTAGAGGTTACTCTGGGTCTTCCTTTCCTGTGGAAGTCCTCATGAAAGCCAGTTTCATCATAGCACTTGATGGTTTTTGGGACTGCACTGCAAAGATCATGAAATGTTCCATACTGATTAACCTTCATGTCTTAAAGTTTATGATGGACTGTCGTTTGTCTTTGCTTTTTGCGCTGTTCTTGCCATATTATGGACTTGGTCTTTTACCAAATAGGGATATCTTCTGTATACCACTACTTCCTTGTCACAAAACAAATGATTGGCTAAACGCATTAAGAAGGAAAAATATTCCATAAATTAACTTTTAAGAAGGCACACCTGATAAATGAAATGCATTCCAGGTGACTACGTCATGAAGCTGGTTGAGAGAATGCTGTCATCAAGGCAAAGGGTGGCTACTTTGAAGAATCTCAAATATGAAATATATTTAGATTTGTTTAACACTTTTTTGGTTACTAAATGACTCCATGGGTGTTATTTCATAGTTTTGATGACTTCACTATTATTCAAGAATGTAGAAAAAAACAAACATTGAATGAGTAGGTGTTCTTAAACGTTTGTCCGGTAGTGTATGTTGTCGGGTAAGTGCGGTGGTAAGATCTGTACTTTAACCAGTGGAGGCTGCTGAGGGGAGGACGGCTCATAGTAAAGACTGGAATGGAGTCAATGGAATGGTATAAACCACATGGAAACCACATGAATGATAACATTCCATTGACTCCATTCCAGCCGTGACAATGAGCTGTCCTCCCCTCAGCAGCCTCCATTGACCTGATGATATATTCTGCGTTACCATCCAGGCTTCTAAACATTCCACCAAATGTCTTTGTTTATATCCTCGCAAGAACTGAAAAATAGAGTGACAGACAGATGGACGGACAGACAAATTCTAACAAACAGTTCTTACTCCTGTCACTGATATGTCTATAGAGACAGTTACTCCTGTCACTGATATGTCTATAGAGACAGTTACTCCTGTCACTGATATGTCTATAGAAACAGTTACTCCTGTCACTGATATGTCTATAGAGACAGTTACTCCTCCTGTCACTGATATGTCTATAAAGACAGTTACTCCTGTCACTGATATGTCTTTAGAGACAGTTACTCCTGTCACTGATATGTCTATAGAGACAGTTACTCCTGTCACTGATATGCCTATAGAGACAGTTACTCCTGTCACTGATATGTCTTTAGAGACAGTTACTCCTGTCACTGATATGTCTATAGAGACAGTTACTCCTGTCACTGATATGTCTATAAAGACAGTTACTCCTGTCACTGATATGTCTATAGAGACAGTTACTCCTGTCACTGATATGTCTATAGAGACAGTTACTCCTGTCACTGATATGTCTATAGAGACAGTTACTCCTGTCACTGATATGTCTTTAGAGACAGTTACTCCTGTCACTGATATGTCTATAGAGACAGTTACTCCTGTCACTGATATGTCTATAGAGACAGTTACTCCTGTCACTGATATGTCTTTAGAGACAGTTACTCCTGTCACTGATATGTATATAGAGACAGTTACTCCTGTCACTGATATGTCTATAGAGACAGTTACTCCTGTCACTCATATGTCTATAGAGACAGTTACTCCTGTCACTGATATGTCTATAGAGACAGTTACTCTTGTCAGTGATATGTCTATAGAGACAGTTTCTCCTGTCACTGATATGTCTATAGAGACAGACAGTTCTTACTCCTGTCAGTGATATGTCTATAGAGACAGTTCCTCTTGTCACTGATATGTCTATAGAGACAGTTACTCTTGTCACTGATATGTCTATAGAGACAGTTACTCCTGTCACTGATATGTCTATAGAGACAGTTACTCTTGTCACTGATATGTCTATAGAGACAGTTACTCCTCCTGTCACTGATATGTCTATAGAGACAGTTACTCATGTCACTGATATGTCTATAGAGACAGTTACTGCTGTCACTGATGTGTCCATAGAGACAGTTACTGCTGTCACTGATGTGTCTATAGAGACAGTTACTCTTGTCAGTGATATGTCCATAGAGACAGTTACTCCTGTCACTGATATGTCTATAGAGACAGTTACTCCTGTCAGTGATATGTCTATAGAGACAGTTACTCCTGTCACTGATATGTCTATAGAGACAGTTACTCCTGTCAGTGATATGTCTATAGAGGCAGTTACTCCTGTCACTGATATGTCTATAGAGACAGTTACTCTTGTCACTGATATGTCTATAGAGACAGTTACTCCTGTCAGTGATATGTCTATAGAGACAGTTACTCCTGTTACTGATATGTCTATAGAGACAGTTACTCCTGTCAGTGATATGTCTATAGAGACAGTTACTCCTGTCACTGATATGTCTATAGAGACAGTTACTCCTGTCAGTGATATGTCTATAGAGACAGTTACTCTTGTCACTGATATGTCTGTTCAGACATTGCCTGCCTTGGCTGAACGTTGTGGGGGAAAAAAATCTGCTGACCGCAGTAATTTACCCCGGGTGGATACAAGCCCTACTGAGCAAGCCACTAAAACGATGGCTGGTTGACAGTGACACCCCTTTAAGTGAAGCTCAATGAAAACCCAAAAGCCATTTCCTCTACCACAGCAGCTCTCTGCTTCCTCTACCTAGAGTGCTTTTTTAGTAAGGGTCTACAGGGACCCAGGGAGCACCGCCTGTTATTATTGGGAGGGTTACATGTTGTGTAGACCGGGCAAACACATGTTTGTACATCCACACCAGACACGAACCAGACATGATCCAGACATGCAGGTTAAAATAGCAAAACCAACATTTGCTGTTGCTAGCTCATTTGTCCGGGGATATACACATCGGGTTGTTATTTTACCTGAAATGCACAAGGTCCTTTTTTTCTGGATGTTTGTAGAATTTTGACCCATTTTGAGTCACACAAAATAGTGTGTTCTCTACAACGTCATTTAATCCACAGATAAAACAGGAGACTATTTGTTTCTAGTAATCACTCCTCCTTCAGTAGGAGGAGGAGGAGGAGGAGTTGAGAGGAGGAGGAGAGGAGGAGGAGAAGGAGGAGAGAGAGGAGGAGGAGAGAGCGGAGGAGAGGAGGAGAAGAAGGAGGAGGAGTTGAGAGGAGGAGAGAAGAGGAGGAGAGAGGAGGAGGAGTTGAGAGGAGGAGAGAGCAGGAGGAGAGAGGAGGAGGAGAGAGAGGAGGAGAGGAGGGGAGATGAGAAGGAGGAGGAGTTGAGAGGAGGAGAGAGGAGGAGGAGTTGAGAGGAGTTGAGAGGAGGAGGAGAGAGAGGAGGAGAGGAGGAGAGAGGAGGAGAAAGGAGGAGAAGGAGGAGGAGTTAGGATAAGGAGTTGGGAGGAGGAGGAGGAGAGAGGAGGAGGAGAAGGAGGAGAGAGAGGAGGAGGAGAGAGCGGAAGAGAGGAGGAGAAGAAGGAGGAGGAGTTGAGAGGAGGAGAGGAGGGGAGATGAGAAGGAGGAGGAGTTGAGAGGAGGAGAGAGGAGGAGGAGTTGAGAGGAGTTGAGAGGAGGAGGAGAGAGAGGAGGAGAGGAGGAGAGAGGAGGAGAGAGGAGGAGAAGGAGGAGGAGTTAGGAGAATGAGTTGGGAGGAGGAGGAGGCGAGAGGAGGAGGAGAGGAGGAGAGAGGAGGAGGAGAGAGAGGATGAGAGGAGGAGAGAGAGGAGGAGAGAGGAGAAGAAGGAGGAGGAGTTGGGAGGAGGAGAGAGGAGGAGAAGGAGGGGAACGAGGAGAGAGGAGGATATTTGATTTGATCAGGATCTAGTTTAGTCCTCATTTGGACTAATCTCCCAAGAGTCCTTAAACAGTAAAATACAATTTATAATACGAACATATTTTCACATTTAACACACTGTTACAAACAGACACAATACATTAATATACTGACCAGATAAATACCCTAACAGTCTAAAATGACTGTCATCATGTGGTAGATGTCAATCATCTACCACAGTCCAGCACAACGTTCCTATGTATTATATTTAAATGGTTTTAAAGTATTGTTTGAACGGTTTCTGGTTTGCTCAGATACATGATTCAATATCTTTATTGCTCTAAATCTAAATGTTATTTTTGCCTATTTACCTTTTCTGTCTGGATAACAGATGGTGGACAATCTATTCCTGGTATTGACTGTATGTCTTGTCTCTTACCAACTGAATAGCGCTGTGAATAGAGTTTGGTTGTTTTAAATGATGCACATTGTGAAATAAAATAGGCATGTTTTTTTTCAATGATCTTGTTGATTGATGACCAACCAAGAGCGCTGGCGCATGACTACAACAGAAGAACCACATCTCCACCTTAAAACAACCCATGACTACAACAGAAGGACCACATCTCCACCTTAAAAACAACCCATGACTACAACAGAAGAACCACATCTCCACCTTAAAACAACCCATGACTATAACAGAAGAACCACATCTCCACCTTAAAAACAACCCATGACTACAACAGAAGAACCACATCTCCACCTTAAAACAACCCATGACTATAACAGAAGAACCACATCTCCACCTTAAAACAACCCATGACTACAACAGAAGAACCACATCTCCACCTTAAAACAACCCATGACTACAACAGAGGAACCATATCTCCACCTTAAAACAACCCATGACTGCAACAGAAGAACCACATCTCCACCTTAAAACAACCCATGACTGCAACAGAAGAACCACATCTCCACCTTAAAACAACCCATGACTACAACAGAGGAACCATATCTCCACCTTAAAACAACCCATGACTACAACAGAAGAACCACATCTCCACCTTAAAACAACCCATGACTACAACAGAGGAACCATATCTCCACCTTAAAACAACCCATGACTGCAACAGAAGAACCACATCTCCACCTTAAAACAACCCATGACTGCAACAGAAGAACCACATCTCCACCTTAAAACAACCCATGACTACAACAGAGGAACCATATCTCCACCTTAAAACAACCCATGACTACAACAGAAGAACCACATCTCCACCTTAAAACAACCCATGACTACAACAGAAGAACCACATCTCCACCTTAAAACAACCCATGACTACAACAGAAGAACCACATCTCCACCTTAAAACAACCCATGACTACAACAGAAGAACCACATCTCCACCTTAAAACAACCCATGACTACAACAGAAGAACCACATCTCCACCTTAAAACAACCCATGACTACAACAGAGGAACCATATCTCCACCTTAAAACAACCCATGACTACAACAGAAGAACCACATCTCCACCTTAAAACAACCCATGACTACAACAGAGGAACCATATCTCCACCTTAAAACAACCCATGACTACAACAGAAGAACCACATCTCCACCTTAAAACAACCCATGACTATAACAGAAGAACCACATCTCCACCTTAAAAACAACCCATGACTACAACAGAAGAACCACATCTCCACCTTAAAACAACCCATGACTATAACAGAAGAACCACATCTCCACCTTAAAACAACCCATGACTACAACAGAAGAACCACATCTCCACCTTAAAACAACCCATGACTACAACAGAAGAACCACATCTCCACCTTAAAACAACCCATGACTACAACAGAATAACCACATCTCCACCTTAAAACAACCCATGACTACAACAGAATAACCACATCTCCACCTTAAAACAACCCATGACTACAACAGAAGAACCACATCTCCACCTTAAAACAACCCATGACTACAACAGAAGAACCACATCTCCACCTTAAAACAACCCATGACTATAACAGAAGAACCACATCTCCACCTTAAAACAACCCATGACTACAACAGAAGAACCACATCTCCACCTTAAAACAACCCATGACTACAACAGAGGAACCATATCTCCACCTTAAAACAACCCATGACTGCAACAGAAGAACCACATCTCCACCTTAAAACAACCCATGACTGCAACAGAAGAACCACATCTCCACCTTAAAACAACCCATGACTACAACAGAGGAACCATATCTCCACCTTAAAACAACCCATGACTACAACAGAAGAACCACATCTCCACCTTAAAACAACCCATGACTACAACAGAAGAACCACATCTCCACCTTAAAACAACCCATGACTACAACAGAAGAACCACATCTCCACCTTAAAACAACCCATGACTACAACAGAGGAACCATATCTCCACCTTAAAACAACCCATGACTACAACAGAAGAACCACATCTCCACCTTAAAACAACCCATGACTACAACAGAAGAACCACATCTCCACCTTAAAACAACCCATGACTACAACAGAAGAACCACATCTCCACCTTAAAACAACCCATGACTACAACAGAAGAACCACATCTCCACCTTAAAACAACCCATGACTACAACAGAAGAACCACATCTCCACCTTAAAACAACCCATGACTACAACAGAGGAACCATATCTCCACCTTAAAACAACCCATGACTACAACAGAAGAACCACATCTCCACCTTAAAACAACCCATGACTACAACAGAAGAACAACATCTCCACCTTAAAACAACCCATGACTACAACAGAGGAACCATATCTCCACCTTAAAACAACCCATGACTACAACAGAAGAACCACATCTCCACCTTAAAACAACCCATGACTACAACAGAAGAACCACATCTCCACCTTAAAACAACCCATGACTACAACAGAATAACCACATCTCCACCTTAAAACAACCCATGACTACAACAGAATAACCACATCTCCACCTTAAAACAACCCATGACTACAACAGAAGAACCACATCTCCACCTTAAAACAACCCATGACTACAACAGAAGAACCACATCTCCACCTTAAAACAACCCATGACTATAACAGAAGAACCACATCTCCACCTTAAAACAACCCATGACTACAACAGAAGAACCACATCTCCACCTTAAAACAACCCATGACTACAACAGAGGAACCATATCTCCACCTTAAAACAACCCATGACTGCAACAGAAGAACCACATCTCCACCTTAAAACAACCCATGACTGCAACAGAAGAACCACATCTCCACCTTAAAACAACCCATGACTACAACAGAGGAACCATATCTCCACCTTAAAACAACCCATGACTACAACAGAAGAACCACATCTCCACCTTAAAACAACCCATGACTACAACAGAAGAACCACATCTCCACCTTAAAACAACCCATGACTACAACAGAAGAACCACATCTCCACCTTAAAACAACCCATGACTACAACAGAAGAACCACATCTCCACCTTAAAACAACCCATGACTACAACAGAAGAACCACATCTCCACCTTAAAACAACCCATGACTACAACAGAGGAACCATATCTCCACCTTAAAACAACCCATGACTACAACAGAAGAACCACATCTCCACCTTAAAACAACCCATGACTACAACAGAGGAACCATATCTCCACCTTAAAACAACCCATGACTACAACAGAAGAACCACATCTCCACCTTAAAACAACCCATGACTACAACAGAAGAACCACATCTCCACCTTAAAACAACCCATGACTACAACAGAATAACCACATCTCCACCTTAAAACAACCCATGACTACAACAGAATAACCACATCTCCACCTTAAAACAACCCATGACTACAACAGAAGAACCACATCTCCACCTTAAAACAACCCATGACTACAACAGAAGAACCACATCTCCACCTTAAAACAACCCATGACTATAACAGAAGAACCACATCTCCACCTTAAAACAACCCATGACTACAACAGAGGAACCATATCTCCACCTTAAAACAACCCATGACTGCAACAGAAGAACCACATCTCCACCTTAAAACAACCCATGACTGCAACAGAAGAACCACATCTCCACCTTAAAACAACCCATGACTACAACAGAGGAACCATATCTCCACCTTAAAACAACCCATGACTACAACAGAAGAACCACATCTCCACCTTAAAACAACCCATGACTACAACAGAAGAACCACATCTCCACCTTAAAACAACCCATGACTACAACAGAAGAACCACATCTCCACCTTAAAACAACCCATGACTACAACAGAAGAACCACATCTCCACCTTAAAACAACCCATGACTACAACAGAAGAACCACATCTCCACCTTAAAACAACCCATGACTACAACAGAGGAACCATATCTCCACCTTAAAACAACCCATGACTACAACAGAAGAACCACATCTCCACCTTAAAACAACCCATGACTACAACAGAAGAACCACATCTCCACCTTAAAACAACCCATGACTACAACAGAGGAACCATATCTCCACCTTAAAACAACCCATGACTACAACAGAAGAACCACATCTCCACCTTAAAACAACCCATGACTACAACAGAAGAACCACATCTCCACCTTAAAACAACCCATGACTACAACAGAAGAACCACATCTCCACCTTAAAACAACCCATGACTACAACAGAAGAACCACATCTCCACCTTAAAACAACCCATGACTGCAACAGAAGAACCACATCTCCACCTTAAAACAACCCATGACTACAACAGAAGAACCACATCTCCACCTTACAACAACCCATGACTACAACAGAAGAACCACATCTCCACCTTAAAACAATCTTTGCTGTTTTCTCCTGTGCAATCTGCAGCCTCCTAATGTCACATGCTGATGCATTTCCCCAGATCACAGGACAGTAGTTCACCTGACTCTGAATTAATGATTGTGTTATTTTACTTAAGAATCTTTCCTGGTAAATATTTAGCTATCCTTCTGATCATACATGCAGTTAATATATATATGTTTTAATAGATTAGTTATTTGAGACGACCATGATAAGCAGTTGTCTAGCTACACTCCTAGTAGTTTAGTTTCTGACACTTCCTCAATTTGTACCCCCCCCCCTCCCCAATACTTAATTGAGAGGAGAAGGGGGAAGAGGAGGTGGAGGAGAGAGGAGGAGTAGGAGAGGGAGGAGGGGGGGAGAGTGGAAAAAAGGTGAGGAGAAAGGAGGAGAGAGGAGAGAGGAGTTGGAGAAGGAGAGAGGAGGAGAGAGGAGAGAGGAAAAAGGAGGAGAGGAAAAAGGTTGAGGAGAGGAGAGTGGATGAAGAGGAGAGTGGATGAAGAGGGAGGAGGAGGAGGAGGGAGAGGAGAGGAGAGGAGAGGAGAGGAGAGGAGAGGAGAGGAGAGGAGAGGAGAGGAGAGAAGAGGAGAGGAGAGGAGAGGAGAGGAGAGGAGAGGAGGAAATCTCAGGTTCTCAGGATTCACTCACTTTGAGCTGAGACAAATCCACCATGTTGTGGTCACAGACGCCACAGCCTCTCTCGTAGTTCCAGGCGTTGGGGATGTAGTTTCCTAGATAGTTCAAATACATCTGGAAGAAGAAAAAAAATAAAATAAATCATCACATAAATGAACAAAGAAACTACGTGGTTATTTTAAAGTTTAATTATCCTTTACAAAAACATTCTATACTAGAAATAGAGGATGATTTCATCCCATGAGAAGTATATTCCGTTCTGGCGTTTGGTCCATGTGGTGATTCAGAGCCGGTCAGTAGGCCTGCGTTCCAAATGGCATCCTATCCTCTCGATAGTGCACTACTCTTCACCACTTCGCCCTGTGGGGTCGTAATGTAGGACTCTAGTGAGAGGGTCAGTCTGGACTGAGAGAGGTCACTGACAGTTCAAAGCAGACGATTAAAGACCAGAGCACCCATAAACATTTCCTCCGTCAAATCTACACTGACTAAATGCACTGTAATTATCCTGTCTGAAGTCACTTCCCAGAATGTAGCTGCAGTGTATTTAACGCGGTATATAGGTGTTCTAGTTTAATACACGAAGAGAAGGATATTCCCCGTACTCGTGTCAACGTGACCTGGAGACAGAAATGGACAGCAGTTTGGACACACAGTAATTCATCAGATATGTGATCCAATGAAAGATAACCTCATAGCGCGCGCACACACACACACACACACACACACACACACACACTGGAAGCACTTTAACAACAGTAGTGTTTGGATTCACGTCTTGGCTAAACAACAACAGATTCTCTGGCAACTAATACATGACAGAGCTGTTGGAGGTTGACTCTGTGTACGTTGTGTGTGTTTGTGGTTGTGATTACTGGAAGCTAGGGATTATCCACTTCATCTCGTCTGACGACAACAACCACACTACAGATGTCTTCGAAATGCAACTAACCAAGACTTTATTCAAAGATAATCCAGTTAAATTGTTGTGGAAATCCCAGATTAAGAGATGTAATCCCAGATTAATAGATGTAATACCAGATTAAGAGATGTAATGCCAGATTAATAGATGTAATACCAGATTAAGAGATGTAATGCCAGATTAAGAAATGTAATCCCAGATTAAGATATTTAATCCCAAATTAAGAGATGTAATGCCAGATTAAGAAATGTAATCCCAGATTAAGATATTTAATCCCAAATTAAGAGATGTAATCCCAGATTAAGATATTTAATCCCAAATTAAGAGATGTAATGCCAGATTAAGAAATGTAATCCCAGATTAAGAGATTTAGTAATCCTGCTGTGTACCTGAAACAGAGGAACAGGTCAATGGGCGGAAAACTCTCTCCTACCCAAAAAATAAAGTTAAATCCCTCTCTCCCCATCTCTCCATCTTCCTCCCCATCTCTCTCCCCATCTCTACATCTTCCTCCCCATCTCTCTCCCCATCTCTCAATCTCTCTCTCCCCCATCTCTCCATCTTCCTCCCCATCTCTCCATCTTCCTCCCCATCTCTCCATTTTCCTCCATATAAAAAGAGATAGCCTCCAGTCAGCCCACTATCTTCACTCTAATAACTCACTGACAGCTGCTGATACATGTCTACAGGTGATAGGTTACTGTTAAAAACTGGGTGATTAGGACTGAACTGGGTCTATCTGTTATAGTGTCCTCCATTCAACAAAGTGACCCGACCATTGTTTTAACCTGTATACCCTAATCTAACCAGTGCACCAGAGTGATCCTTACCAGCCAAAACAGAATATGAAAAAGGAGAGGCCAAAGAGTGTCGCGACGGCATGGCGGACCACAGGGCTGGAAAACTGAGGGCTGAGGTAAAGACGGAACCAGAAGGATGCACCAAGGGCAAACACCTGACATGCCAAGAAGTTCACCTGCATAGAATCCCAGATTAAGGTTTGGGTTTACAGTTTGGCCTTGCCTCCAGCCAAATGGAGAGGCTGCAGGGTCTGGAGATCTAACCAGGCTGGGCTGCACATCCTTGGGCCTTAGCGAGCTCCAACTCCAGCCTGCCTGGAGGTTTAGAAACCGTTGAGGCTAGCTGGACTGACTAGGCTCCTGGACTATGGTAGCTTCCCAAAAGGCACCCTATATAGTGCACTGTTTTAGACCAGGGCCCTATGGCACCCTATTCCCTATATATAGTACACTACTTTGACCAGGGCCCTTTGGGAATAGTAGCCATTTGGGAAGCACTTTAGGAGTGAATGCAGCAGATGGTCGAGTGCTGTTGTTGTGGAGAATGACTCAACACTGTGGTGGGTGGGTTTGATGACGTGTGGTGGATACCAGAGAAGAGTGATGGGGCAGAAAGAGAGGGAAAGCTGTGAAGAAAAGGCCAGAGGGATAGAAAAGCCTCCCAAGAGAACGTGTCTACCAGAAACTCACTGACCTCAGAGCTATGGAACTGCTAACGGGGGAGAGATGGAGAGAGAGGTTTAGGGGCAGGGAGAGGGAGAGGGAGAGGAATGGAGGGATCAAGGGAAGGGTTGGTAGGGATCGAGGGAGGGGGTTGGTAGGGATCGAGGGAGGGGGATGGTAGGGATCGAGGGAGGGGGTTGGCAGGGATCAAGGGAGGGGGGTTGGTAGGGATCAAGGGAGGGGGTTGGTAGCGATCAAGGGAGGGCGGTTGGTAGGGATCAAGGGAAGGGGGTTGGTAGGGATCAAGGGAGGGGGGTTGGTAGGGATCAAGGGAGGGGGTTGGTAGGGATCAAGGGAGGGGGGTTGGTAGGGATCAAGGGAGGGGGGTTGGTAGGGATCAAGGGAGGGGGGAGGTAAGGATCGATGGAGGGGGGAGGTAGGGATCGATGGAGGGGGGAGGTGGGGATCGATGGAGGGGGGAGGTGGGGATCGATGGAGGGGGGAGGTGGGGATCGATGGAGGGGGGAGGTAGGGGTCGATGGAGGGGGGAAGTAGGGATCGATGAAGGGGGAGGTAGGGATCGATGGAGGGGGGATGTAAGAATCGATGGAGCGGGGAGGTAGGGATCGATGGAGGGGGGAGGTAAGGATTGATAGAGGGGGGAGGTAGGGATCGATGGAGGGGGGAGGTAAGGATCGATGGAGCGGGGAGGTAGGGATCGATGGAGGGGGGAGTTAAGGATTGATAGAGGGGGGAGGTAGGGATCGATGGAGGGGGGAGGTAAGAATCGATGGAGGGGGAGGTAGGGATCGATGGAGGGGGGAGGTGGGGATCGATGGAGGGGGGAGGTGGGGATCGATAGAGGGGGGAGGTCTAGTGAGAGATGGAAATATGGAAGGAGTGAGAGGGAAAGGCCGTCAGGGAGTGAGGAGGGAGTGTTATTAAACTTTGGCCGGACCTTACTCCTCCACATAATGACCAACTGGATTCCAGAGAAGTTCCCTCCACACATATTCTAAAGATGGATTAGGTGGGGGGGATGAGTGTTTCCTTTTGATGTCTCTTCTGGATGGATTTGGTGGGGGGATGAGTGTCTCCTTGTGTTGTCTCTTCTGGAGGGATTTGGTGGGGGATGAGTGCCTCCTTGTGTTGTCTCTTCAGGAGGGATTTGGTGGGGGATGAGTCTCTCCTTGTGTTGTCTCTTCAGGAGGGATTTGGTGGGGGATGAGTGCCTCCTTGTGTTGTCTCTTCTGGAGGGATTTGGTGGGGGATGAGTGTCTCCTTGTGTTTTTTCTTCATGAGGGATTTGGTGGGGGATGAGTGTCTCCTTGTGTTGTCTCTTCTGGATGGATTTTGTGGGGGGATGAGTGTCTCCTTGTGTTGTCTCTTCTGGAGGGATTTGGTGGGGGATGAGTGTCTCCTTGTGTTGTCTCTTCTGGATGGATTTGGTGGGGGATGAGTGTCTCCTTGTGTTGTCTCTTCTGGATTGATTTGGTGGGGGATGAGTGTTTCCTTTTGATGTCTCTTCTGGATGGATTTGGTGGGGGATGAGTGTCTCCTTGTGTTGTCTCTTCTGGATGGATTTGGTGGGGGGATGAGTGTCTCCTTGTGTTGTCTCTTCTGGATGGATTTTGTGGGGGGATGAGTGTCTCCTTGTGTTGTCTCTTCTGGAGGGATTTGGTGGGGGATGAGTGTCTCCTTGTGTTGTCTCTTCTAGAGTGAGTTACAGGTGGCACATTTGCTGATAAAGACCTTTACGTTAGCCCAGAAAACAGCATCACGTGCCTTTCTGAATAATGGCCTCTATGCCTGAGTAGCCAGAGTGTATTTTGTGTAGAAAGTCAGCATGTAACATGTCAGGGATGTAGACCCTCTTTCCTTTAAATAACAGTCAATGTTCTGTGGTGAGCTACTCTTTGTACGTCCAGACATCTTTCAGTGTTTGACTCACAGCCTGTTTGGTTCCAGGCCAGCCGTGGTTGATTTGTGCGTACAGAGCCTGAAACAGTGGGTCCTGGCAACAGTGTGCTTTGATTGACTCCATTGTCTTAGTTGAGATGTTGACATCACTGGTGTGAGCCACCTGTTCCAGGTCAGTTGTGACTAGACCCATAGTGTAGACCGTGGCTGGTGTTTGCATTTGTCTGTGCTCTGTGGTTGATTGAGCTGTTCTGGACAGGAAGTCAGCTACATGTAGTTCTTGGCCTTCTTTGTATTGCACGTGGAGTTGGTATCTCTGTAGCCTTATCAACATTCTCTGCAGTCACTTGGGTGCTTGTGAGTAGGGATTTCTTGAAGATCATCTCAAGCGGTTTGTGGTGGCTGTATATTGTGATGAACTCTCTGCCATACAGATACTGGTCAAACTTGTCACATGCAAAAGCAATGGAGAGACATTCAATCTGTGGATATCTTTGTTCTGTCTGAGTCAATGTTGTGGAGGCAAAAAGCTACAGGTTGTCCTTTCTGTAGAAGGGCTGCCCCAAACCTGCCTCACTGGCATCACACTGCCGTGTGAGTTCATCATTCAGGTCGTAGTATTTGAGCACCAGGTGTTGTGACTGTTTGATAGTCTCAACTGCTGCGTCATGCTGTGCTATCCGTGTCCAGTCCATGTCCCTGTCAGTCAGTCTTCTGAGCGGCTCACACACATCAGATATGTGGGGGGGGCATGAATTTTGCAAAGATAGTTCACAAACCCCAACTTGAAGTTGATAGGTGTTAACCCATGTTCTGAATGGCTGTTATTTTCTCTGGGTCAAGGCGAAGGCCCTCTGTGTTGAGAAGATGACCCATGTATATCACACAAGGTAGCTTTAAACCGGAGTTTCTATTGGTTCAGCTTCAGGTTGACATCTGTGCAGGACAACTGTAAGGTTTCTGTCACCATCTGACATCGCCTCTTCCTGTTTGACACCACATCCAGAGATCACACTCACTCCTTTCAGTGCCTGTAGTCAGTCCTCACCACTGTCTGTGCTGGTAATCTTCAGCTGCTGGCTTGATTCCAAATGGCATTCTCAGGCATCTATATCAGCCTAATACTTCCTGTCCAGGAAGTTGTAAGATAGATGCCCACTTCATCAAGTTTGACTTGCCAATATCCATCTTTGTCATTGAGTACTGAGAATACCTTTGTGTTGGATATTTTGTGTAGAATCTTAGAATCTTCTATTGTGGCCATCTCGAAGTGCGATCTCAGTAAGGCTTTTGTTGACTGCACTGGGGTGCATGTATATTCGTAGTTAATCCTGTTTTTTCGAATGACAAACCATTTTGCTGATCCATGGTGTTGGCTCTGATGACTTTCGTGATAATGTCTGCATTGTCCATTGAATGTATGGCCTTTGCAATCGTTTCCTTCAGTGGAATAGGCATTCAGTCTTGGTAGCTGCTACACAGGCCTTCGGGGGGGGGGCTGCGCAGTCTGCTTCTAGGTGTTTCTCTCCAGGGAGGCATCCAAGCCCATGGAACACGCCCTTGTACTTGGAGATAATGTCCTCAGTTGTCATGATGACCTCAGTGGACGTGATGTAACACATATCTGTGGTTCACATGTAGTAGGCTGTATCACTGAACAGAATTCTGCAGAATCCCTGCCTCTAGAGCGCTGTCAGTACACAGCTCGTTTCATTGGAAGACCTTTGCAATTTCTCACAATTTCAGGGAAATGTACACTGTTTTAAACTATGCCATTTGTTTTTTTTATAAATGCGTAGCCTACTTGGACAAGAAGCTCAGAAAGTCAGCCAGAAAGCAAACCTCCCAGGCATATCTAGAGGAGTACCTCTGTTATCATTCATTCTAACTACAATGAAGAAATATGAAACACTGACTTGATTCAGCAAGGCTGGTTCTGTTTTCTCCAGAAACAGAGATGGAAACTGGTTCTGAACTGTGGCCATGGATCTGTACCCAGACACCTGGAAACTGGTTATTACCGTGGATGGTTCCGGGCATGTTGGAAATGTTAATATTGTCTTACTCACTTTGGTGTTTGCGTTGCCATGGACGACCACTGGCAGGGTGTCGTAAACAGTGTTTCTCACTCGGGCACTCTTCGTTCCAAACTTCAAGAGAACTTCGTCTGCAGTGCGAGAGAGGAGAACAGAAGAACAACAGGGTTAAACATGCTGGATACTATAGGGAGAGAGAAGAACAACATGGTTCAACATGCTGGCTACTGTAGGGAGAGAGAAGAACAACAGGGTTCAGAACAGTCCTGGGCCAGGGCCTCTCTTATCGAAAACCAACAAGGGTTTGCAAAATGACGATAACTTTCCCAAAACTCCCAGGTTTTCCAGAAATCCTGGTTGGAAGAGTTGATTTCCTGCATATTCCCTTCTGATTACGGGAATCTTCCAACCAGGATTTCAGGAAAACCTGGGAATTTTTAAAAAGTTACCAGGATTTTGCAACCTTAACCCTCTCTTATCTGGCTGTCACAAGGCTCTGTCTGGGCTCTGTCTGGGCTCTGTCTGGGCTCTGTCTGGGCTCTGTCTGGGCTCTATCTGGGCTCTGCCTGGGCTCTGTCTGGGCTCTGTCTGGGCTCTATCTGGGCTCTATCTGGGCTCTGTCTGGGCTCTATCTGGGCTCTGTCTGGGTTCTGTCAGGGCTCTGTCTGGGCTCTGTCTGGGCTCTGCCTGGGCTCTGTCTGGGCTCTGTCTGGGCTCTGTCACAAGGCTCTGTCTGGGCTCTGTCTGGGCTCTGTCTGGGTTCTGTCAGGGCTCTGTCTGGGCTCTGTCTGGGCTCTGTCTGGGCTCTGTCTGGGCTCTGTCTGGGTTCTGTCAGGGCTCTGTCTGGGCTCTGTCTGGGCTCTGTCTGGGTTCTGTCAGGGCTCTGTCTGGGCTCTGTCTGGGCTCTGTCTGGGCTCTATCTGGGCTCTGTCTGGGCTCTGTCTGGGCTCTGTCAGGGCTCTGTCAGGGCTCTGTCTGGGCTCTGTCAGGGCTCTGTCAGGGCTCTGTCTTTTCCCACATATTAATACGTTACAGCCTTATTCTGAAATTGATTGAATTACATGTTTTCCTCATCAATTTACACACAATACTCCATAATGACATCACAATACCCCATAATGACATCACAATACCCCATAATGACATCACAATACCCCATAATGACAACGCAATAACAGATTATTTATTGTATTTTTTAAATTTTCGCAAATATATATATATATATATATATATATATATAAAAAAAACAGATATACCTTATTTAAATAAGTATTCTGACCCTTTGCTATGAGACTCGATATTGAGCTCAGGTGCATCCTGTTTCCATTAATCATGGAAACTGTATAGTTTACAGTAATAAGGCGTTCCTCTGTGGAATGGAAACCGTATAGTTTACAGTAACAAGGTGTTCCTCTGTGGAATGGAAACCGTATAGTTTACAGTAATAAGAAGTTCCTCTGTGGTAACTCACCAATTGCTCCATTTAAATTCTGGAAAATCTGTGACTTGTGGTCCAAACCAATGTTCAAATTCTCCTGAAAACACAGAGAAAACAGAACACAAAAATTACAAGAGTACTTTATATAACCTACCCCCTGTAAAGGGACCAGGTATATAACCTACGCAAGGGACCAGGTATATAACATACCCTCTGTAAAGGGACCAGGTATATAACCTACCCCCTGTAAAGGGACCAGGTATATAACATACCCTCTGTAAAGGGACCAGGTATATAACATACCCTCTGTAAAGGGACCAGGTATATAACCTACCCCCTGTAAAGGGACCAGGTATATAACCTACCCTCTGTAAAGGGACCAGGTATATAACATACCCTCTGTAAAGGGACCAGGTATATAACATACCCTCTGTAAAGGGACCAGGTATATAACCTACCCCCTGTAAAGGGACCAGGTATATAACATACCCTCTGTAAAGGGACCAGGTATATAACCTACCCTCTGTAAAGGGACCAGGTATATAACATACCCTCTGTAAAGGGACCAGGTATATAACCTACCCCCTGTAAAGGGACCAGGTATATAACCTACCCTCTGTAAAGGGACCAGGTATATAACATACCCTCTGTAAATGGACCAGGTATATAACATACCCTCTGTAAAGGGACCAGGTATATAACATACCCTCTGTAAAGGGACCAGGTATATAACCTACCCTCTGTAAAGGGACCAGGTATATAACATACCCTCTGTAAAGGGACCAGGTATATAACCTACCCCCTGTAAAGGGACCAGGTATATAACATACCCTCTGTAAAGGGACCAGGTATATAACCTACCCCCTGTAAAGGGACCAGGTATATAACCTACCCCCTGTAAAGGGACAAGGTATATAACCTACCCTCTGTAAAGGGTCCAGTTATATAACTGTAAATGGTCCAGGTATATAACTGTAAAGGTTATGGGTATATAACTGTAAAGGGTCCAGGTATATAACTGTAAAGGGTCCAGGTATATAACTGTAAAGGGTCCAGGTATATAACTGTAAAGGGTATGGGTATATAACTGTAAAGGGTCCAGGTATATAACTGTAAAGGGTCCAGGTATATAACTGTAAAGAGTCCAGGTATATAACTGTAAAGGGTCCAGGTATATGACTGTAAAGGGTACAGGTATATAACTGTAAAGGGTCCAGGTATATAACTGTAAAGGGTCCAGGTATATAACTGTAAAGGGTCCAGGTATATAACTGTAAAGGGTCCAGGTATATAACTGTAAAGGGTACAGGTATATAACTGTAAAGGGTCCAGGTATATAACTGTAAAGGGTATGGGTATATAACTGTAAAGGGTCCAGGTATATAACTGTAAAGGGTCCAGATATATAACTGTAAAGGGTCCAGGTATATAACTGTAAAGGGTCCAGATATATAACTGTAAAGGGTCCAGGTATATAACTGTAAAGGGTCCAGGCATATAACTGTAAAGGGTCCAGGTATATAACTGTAAATTGTCCAGGTATATCACTGTAAAGGGTCCAGGTATATAACTGTAAAGGGTCCAGGTATATAACTGTAAAGGGTCCAGGTATATAACTGTAAAGGGTCCAGGTATATAACTGTAAAGGGTCCAGGTATATAACTGTAAAGGGTCCAGGTATATCACTGTAAAGGGTCCAGGTATATAACTGTAAAGGGTCCAGGTATATCACTGTAAAGGGTCCAGGTATATCACTGTAAAGGGTCCAGGTATATAACTGTAAAGGGTCCAGGTATATAACTGTAAAGGGTCCAGGTATATAACTGTAAAGGGTCCAGGTATATAACTGTAAAGGGTATGGGTATATAACTGTAAAGGGTATGGGTATATAACTGTAAAGGGTCCAGGTATATAACTGTAAAGGGTCCAGGTATATAACTGTAAAGGGTATGGGTATATAACTGTAAAGGGTCCAGGTATATAACTGTAAAGGGTCCAGGTATATAACTGTAAAGGGTCCAGGTATATCACTATAAAGGGTCCAGGTATATAACTGTAAAGGGTCCAGGTATATAACTGTAAAGGGTCCAGGTTTATAACTGTAAAGGGTCCAGGTATATAACTGTAAAGGGTCCAGGTATATAACTGTAAAGGGTCCAGGTATATAACTGTAAAGGGTCCAGGTATATAACTGTAAAGGGTCCAGGTATATGACTGTAAAGGGTCCAGGTATATAACTGTAAAGGGTCCAGGTATATAACTGTAAAGGGTCCAGGTATATAACTGTAAAGGGTCCAGGTATATAACTGTAAAGGGTCCAGGTATATAACTGTAAAGGGTCCAGGTATATAACTGTAAAGGGTCCAGGTATATAACTGTGAAGGGTCCAGGTATATAACTGTAAAGGGTCCAGGTATATCACTATAAAGGGTCCAGGTATATAACTGTAAAGGGTATGGGTATATAACTGTAAAGGGTCCAGGTATATAACTGTAAAGGGTCCAGGTATATAACTGTAAAGGGTCCAGGTATATCACTATAAAGGGTCCAGGTATATAACTGTAAAGGGTATGGGTATATAACTGTAAAGGGTCCAGGTATATAACTGTAAAGGGTCCAGGTATATAACTGTAAAGGGTCCAGGTATATAACTGTAAAGGGTCCAGGTATATAACTGTAAAGGGTCCAGGTATATAACTGTAAAGGGTCCAGGTATATGACTGTAAAGGGTCCAGGTATATAACTGTAAAGGGTCCAGGTATATAACTGTAAAGGGTCCAGGTATATAACTGTAAAGGGTCCAGGTATATAACTGTAAAGGGTCCAGGTATATAACTGTAAAGGGTCCAGGTATATAACTGTAAAGGGTCCAGGTATATAACTGTGAAGGGTCCAGGTATATAACTGTAAAGGGTCCAGGTATATCACTATAAAGGGTCCAGGTATATAACTGTAAAGGGTATGGGTATATAACTGTAAAGGGTCCAGGTATATAACTGTAAAGGGTCCAGGTATATAACTGTAAAGGGTCCAGGTATATCACTATAAAGGGTCCAGGTATATAACTGTAAAGGGTATGGGTATATAACTGTAAAGGGTCCAGGTATATAACTGTAAAGGGTCCAGGTATATAACTGTAAAGGGTCCAGGTATATAACTGTAAAGGGTCCAGGTATATAACTGTAAAGGGTCCAGGTATATAACTGTAAAGGGTCCAGGTATATAACTGTAAAGGGTCCAGGTATATAACAGTAAAGGGTCCAGGTATATAACTGTAAAGGGTCCAGGTATATAACTGTAAAGGGTCCAGGTATATAACTGTAAAGGGTCCAGGTATATAACTGTAAAGGGTCCAGGTATATAATTGTAAAGGGTACAGGTATATAACTATAAAGTGTCCAGGTATATAACTGTAAAGGGTACAGGTATATAACTGTGAAGGGTCCAGGTATATAACTGTAAAGGGTCCAGGTATATAACTGTAAAGGGTACAGGTATATAACTGTGAAGGGCAGGTTTAATTTAGCAGATGATATACAGTACCATAATTGCCTACATTAGCCCCACACTTCAACCAACATAGCCACACAGGACTAATACTCACCCTCTGAAAAGAGTCAAGGTATATTTTGGTGTAGAATAGCTGATCGTCATCGTTCTCGTGAAGGTTCCACTGCTCGACAATCTTGTTCACATACGGGGCGTAACCGATTATGCCTAGGGGTTAAAACCAGATGGAGTTAAAAGCAGATTGGGTCATTGGGTCCATTGGGTCCTATAAAACTAAATATAGGGTGGTGATTGTGTAGTACACGGTGTAGTATAGGGTGTAGTGTAGGGTGTAGGGTGTGTAGGGTGTGTAGGGTGTAGTATAGGGTGTAGTATAGGGTGTGGTGAAGTGTAGGGTGTAGTATAGGGTGTAGTATCGGGTGTAGTGTGGGGTGTAGTGTGGAGTGTAGTACAGGGTGTAGTACAGGGTGTAGCACAGGGTGTAGTACAGGGTGTAGTATACGGTGTAGTGTACGGTACAGTACAGGGTGTATTGAGGGTGTAGTGTAGGGTGTAGTATAAGGTGTAGTGTAGGGTGTAGGGTGTAGTATCGGGTGTAGTGTGGAGTGTAGTACAGGGTATAGTACAGGGTGTAGTATATGGTTTAGTGTATGGTACAGTACAGGGTGTAGTGAGGGTGTAGTGTAGGGTGTAGTATAAGGTGTAGTGTAGGGTGCAGTGTAGTGTGCAGTGTAGGGTGTAGCGTAGGGTGCAGTATAAGGTGTAGTGTAGTGTGCAGTGTAGGGTGCAGTGTAGGGTGTAGTGCAAAAGTGACCTCAAATGCAATTATGCATGTAATTATTTTATTATAAAGGTGAAAATGAATCTTCCTCAAAACTTAAAAACATTAAAGCAGATTAATGTGCTTAATTTTACGAAGTTATTTGGCCACTTTAGTTGTAAAACAAAACTTTACGAAAACATATAGGCCTCGGTTACGTGATGTGAGCAACTAGGATCCCTTTTTTGCAAGTGATGACCAATACGTATAATTCACCCATCAGACTATTCTTGATGTAATCTTGTCTTTACAATCACTTAGTAATATTGGTGTGAAATTTGTTTTGATTGAGAATGGACCAATATCATGCAGGGGAAAAAATACATGTCATCTATGAACTTTGGTAGCGAAGGGAGGACACTTTTCCTATGGGTCATTACCATGCCAGCCAGGTAGGCCATACTGCTATTGTAAAGATAAGCAATGTGTTTCATACTAGGAAAGTTGAGAAAGAGGTATAGTCGGCCTAGCCTATAGAAAGCTGATGGGATCCTCCTCTTTTTAACAGAGGCCATCGCTCTGTTTTCCCTCGCAATTGCATAGCCTATATAAATGTTGCACAACATGAGCTTTCATGGGCTCTCATGAAGTGTTTGATTGGATTTTCCATTACGTTTACATTGATGTCAGAGTGATCCGAGGGGCAATAGAGTGCTGTGTACCAGGCAGTTAACAAGTTTGGTAGACTACTAATAACCATCAGCAGCATCAGAGCTTGGAGAAGAGTAATGACCATCAGCAGCATCAGAGCTTGGAGAAGACTAATGACCATCAGCAGCATCAGAGCTTGGAGACGCCTAATTACCGTGACTAAAAGGTCACATGGAATTTGACTGCCTTCCTGACTCGTGACCTCCGGCGTGGCGGTAATACGGTCAGCACAACAACCCTACTCCGGTGATTAAAAGGTACAATACGTTTAAAACAATTTGTATTTATATTGACAATCCCTTTTCTCCAAACGGCTTACTCATTTTACCAAACTCTTATCAATAGTTGTTTTTATTAAGTTGTAAATAACAAAGCACGGAAAATGGTGTTATTCCTATCAGGAACAATTTAAAGTAGCGGGATGTTCCACTTGGAACCCGACAGGTTGCTCGATTTTAATTTGTCGTGTCGTCGCGCGTAAAGATGGTGGAATAACGAGGGAATTAAATCAGAATATACGTTGCACCGTGTATGTGGACACACCTCCGCCTCCATCTCTTTGATCTCCACCCCAAATCAATCGAGGGTGAAGGGCACGATATTCCTATGATTCAAGTCAAGGTCAGAATATGCATTGAAAGAAAAGTGCATCAAAACTGGGGATGGAATTCCCCCCAATAGAGAACGTGGTTATAGACATCAACCTCTTACAGTGATCAGTGTGTTCTGTACACTGCACTGCTACTGTACTAACAGGCCTTGAGCTATACAGTATAACATAGCGATTCAAATAGTCATGACCAGGGATGGGAAGTAAGGGATTACATTTAGAGAGTAACCTACACAACCCTGGTCATGATGACCTCTGGTCCTATTCTCTCTTCCTCTAGCGTATTTACCACAGCTGTAAAGTAACCTACACAACCCTGGTCATGATGACCTCTGGTCCTATTCTCTCTTCCTCTAGCGTATTTACCACAGCTGTAAAGTAACCTACACAACCCTGGTCATGATGACCTCTGGTCCTATTCTCTCTTCCTCTAGCGTATTTACCACAGCTGTAAAGTAACCTACACAACCCTGGACATGATGACCTCTGGTCCTATTCTCTCTTCCTCTAGCGTATTTACCACAGCTGTAAAGTAACCTACACAACCCTGGTCATGATGACCTCTGGTCCTATTCTCTATTCCTCTAGCGTATTTACCACAGCTGTAAAGTAACCTACCCAACCATGGTCATGCTGACCTCTGGTTCTATTCTCTCGCCCTCTAGCATATTTACCACAGCTGTAAAGTAACCTGCACAACCCTGGACATGATGACCTTTGGTCCTATTCTCTCTTCCTCTAGCGTATTTACCACAGCTGTAAAGTAACCTACACAACCCTGGTCATGATGACCTCTGGTCCTTAAGTCTCTTCCTCTAGCGTATTTACCACAGCTGTAAAGTTACCTAACCAACCCTGGTCATGATGACCTCTGGTCCTTTTCTCTCTCCCTCTAGCGTATTTACCACAGCTGTAAAGTAACCTACACAACCCTGGTCATGATGACCTCTGGTCCTAATCTCTCTTCCTCTAGCAGTTCAATGGGGATAGTATGAATGATGTCATACAGAAGGCAGTTCAATGGGGATAGTATGAATGATGTCATACAGAAGGCAGTTCAATGGGGATAGAATGAATGATGTCATACAGAGGGGCAGTTCAATGGGGATAGTATGAATGATGTCATACAGAAGGCAGTTCAATGGGGATAGTATGAATGATGTCATACAGAAGGCAGTTCAATGGGGATAGTATGAATGATGTCACACAGAAGGCAGTTCAATGGGGATAGTATGAATGATGTCATACAGAGGGGCAGTTCAATGGGGATAGTATGAATGATGTCATACAGAAGGCAGTTCAATGGGGATAGTATGAATGATGTCATACAGAAGGCAGTTCATTGGGGATAGTATGAATGATGTCATACAGAAGGCAGTTCAATGGGGATAGTATGAATGATGTCATACAGAAGGCAGTTCAATGGGGATAGTATGAATGATGTCATACAGAAGGCAGTTCAATGGGGATAGTATGAATGATGTCATACAGAAGGCAGTTCAATGGGGATAGTATGAATGATGTCATACAGAAGGCAGTTCAATGGGGATAGTATGAATGATGTCATACAGAGGGGCAGTTCAATGGGGATAGTATGAATGATGTCATACAGAAGGCAGTTCAATGGGGATAGTATGAATGATGTCATACAGAAGGCAGTTCAATGGGGATAGTATGAATGATGTCACACAGAAGGCAGTTCAATGGGGATAGTATGAATGATGTCACACAGAAGGCAGTTCAATGGGGATAGTATGAATGTAATAAAAGAGAAGAGAGTGATGAAACTCTGCATCATTCCCCTGCATGTCTATGTGTCTGTCTGTTGTGTTTTTTATTTAATAGGATCCGATCCAGCCCCAACATAATATTTACAGAAATTACCATCGCCAGCAGACTGTGTGTGGGCCTTGGGTCTTGTGTGTGGGCCTTGGGCCTTGTGTGTGGGCCTTGGGCCTTGTGTGTGGACCTTGGGCCCTGGGCCTTGGGCCTTGTGTGTTCGCCTTTGGGCCTTGGGCCCTGGGCCTTGGGCCTTGTGTGTGGGCCTTGGGCCCTGGACCCTGGGCCTTGGGCCTTGTGTGTGGGCCTTGGGCCCTGGGCTTGTCTGGCTCGGGCCCTTGTCTGGCCTTGGGCCCTGGGCCTTGTCTGGCTCTGGAAGATATCTAGGGCCTTGTCTGGCTCTGGAAGATATCTAGGTGATATCTAGGTGATATCCAATCAGTATCCAATCAGTAAACATGATCTCCCTTGATGCCCCAGCAGTGTGACAACGTTCTGAACCCACCTCCTGAGTTGAGAAAGCGCTTGCCGCTGCGGACAGAGGGGTATTTCTCCTGTAGGCGTTTATCAGGCCAGATCAGACCATCGGCGGCAAACAGAACCTTGTGATTGGCTTCCTGGAACTTCCTGAGGATTTCTTCAGGTCCCCCGGCAAAGATAAGATCATAACTGGAGAGAGGGGGGAAAGAGGAGAGAGAGAGAGATTGAGGGGGGAGAAAGAGAGGGAGGGGGAGACAGAGAGCCAGAGATATAGAGGCGAGAGAGTGACAGAGAGGGGGGAGAGAGAGGGGGGGTGAAAGGGAGGGAAGGGGAGAGAGAGAGAGATTGAGGGGAGAGAGAGAGAGATTGAGGGGAGAGAGAGAGAGAGAGAGAGAGAGAGAGAGAGAGAGAGAGAGAGAGAGAGAGAGAATGTTCAGACATTTTCTGACTTGTTTTATACCCTATTTGACAGCGTTTCCCAAACTCGGTCCCGGGGACCCCAAGGGGCACTACACAGCTGATTCAAATAATAAACTAATCATCAAACTTAGATTATTTGAATCAGCTGTGTAGTGTAGTGCTAGGGCAAAAAACAAAATGTTCAGCCCTTGGAGTCTACAGGACCGAGTTTGGGAAATAGGCCCCAGCTCCTCCTAAACTCATCTTATCTATTCAACTGTCGGCCACTCCTAGCAACTAGAAATCTAGATGTAAAAATCCAACATTCTTCAAGCAAACATCACATTCGAAGGAATTTAGGAAATCATTTAGTCTGAGAAGAATGCACACACACACACACACACACACACACACACACACACACACACACACACACACACACACACACACACACACACACACACACACACACACACACAGGCTTCATATAAACAGCAAACTAACACCAACACAAATCATATTAACACACCAGATGCATCAACCCTCATAACCAGTCAACCATGAGTGTCATGGGGAGATGGTCATCATGTTATCAGTGCAAAATGGCGGAATGGCATCGGAAGAAATGGTGGAATGGCACCGGGAGAAATGGCAGCAGTTGTACGGGCGTCTAACAAATTGTGCTGCTATGTGGGGGTTTTTCACGTTATTTGTAACTTATTTTGTACATAATGTTTCTGCAACAGTTTCTTACGGCATATTTGTAAACAACAGCTCTGGTAAGAAGGGTGGGGGGGTGGGGGGGGTCTGTGCATATTAGTAAACAACAGCTGGTTCACAAAATCTAAGGAAGTGTCTAGATTTTGCTCGCCTGAAGTAGAGTATCTCATGATAAGCTGTAGACCACACTATTTTGAAGAGAGTTTATGTTTCTATTTTTTTCGTGGCTGTTTATTTACCACCACAGACGGACACTGGCACTAAGACCGCACTCAGTCAGCTGTATAAGGAAATAAGCAAACAGGAAACCGCTCACCCAGAAGTGGCGCTCCTAGTGGCCTGAGACTTTAATGCAGGGAAACTAAAATCAGTTATACCTCATTTCTATCAACATGTTAAATGCGCAACCGGAGGGAAAAAATTATAGATCACTTGTACTCCACACACAGAGACGAGTACAAAGCTCTCCCTCACCCTCCATTTGGTAAATCTGACCATAATTATATCCTCCTGATTCCTGTTTACAAGCAAAAATGAAAGCAGGAAGCACCAGTCTATAAAAAAGTGGTCAGATGAAGCAGATGCTAAACTACAGGACTGTTTCGCTATCACAGACTGGAACATGTTCCGGGATTCTTCCGATGGCATTGAGGAGTACACCTCATCAGTCACTGGCTTTATCAATAAGTGCATCAAGGATGTCGTCCCCACAGTGACTGTACGTACATACCCCAACCAGAAGTCATGGATTACAAGCAACATTCGCACTGAGCTAAAGGGTAGAGCTACCGCTTTAAGGTGCGGGACTCTAACCCGGAAGCTTACAAGAAATCCTGCTATGCCCTCCGACAAACCATCAAACAGGCAAAGTGTCAATACAGGGCTAAGATTGAATCATACTACACCAGCTACGACGCTCGTCTTATGTGGCAGGGCTTGCAAACTATTACAGACTAAAAAGGGAAGCACAGCCGTAAGCAGCCCAGTGACACAAGCCGACCAGACAAGCTAAATCACGTCTATGCTCGCTTCGAGGCAAATAACACTGAGGCATGCATAAGAGCATCAGCTGTTCCGGTGTGAACACTCTCGCCGTAGCCGACGTGAGTAACACCTTTAAACAGATCAACATTCCCAAGGCTACGGGGCCAAACGGACTACCAGGACGTGTGCCCGGGGCATGTGCTGACCAACTGGCAGGTGTCTTCACTGACATTTTCAACATATCCCTGATTAAGTCTGTAATAACAACATGTGTCAAGAAGACCACCATGGTCCCTGTGACCAAGAACACTGAGGCAGCCTGCCTAAATGACTACCGACCAGTAGCACTCACGTCTGTAGCCATCAAGTGCTTTGAAAGGCTGGTAATGGCTCACATCAAAACCATTATCCCAGAAACCCTAGACCCACTCCAATTTGCATTCCACCCAAACTTATCCACAGATGATGCACTCCACACTGCCCTTTCCCACCTGGACAAAAGGAACACATACGTGAGAATGCTATTCATTGACTACAGCTCAGTGTTCAACACCATAGTGCCCTCAAAGCTCATCAATAAGCTAAGGATCCTGGGACTAAACACCTCAGGACTGCAACTGGATCCTGGACTTCCTGTCGGGCCGCACTTAGGTGATGAGGGTAGGCAGCAGCACATTCACCATGCTGATCCTCAACACTGGAGCCCCTCAGGGGTGCGTGCTCAGTCCCCTCCTGTACACCCTGTTCATCCATGACTGCGTGGCCAAGCACAACTCCAACACCATCATTAAGTTTGCAGACAACACAACAGTGGTAGGCCTGATCACCAACAAAGAGACAGCATATAGGGAGGAGGTCAGAGACCCGGACGGGTGGTGCCAGAATAACAACCTATCCCTCAATGTAACCAAGACTAAGTTGTGGACTACAGGAAAAAGAAGACCGAGCACGCCCACATTTTCACCGACGGGGCTGTAGTCGAGCAGGTTGAGAGCTTCAAGTTCCTTGGTGTCCACATCACCAACAAACTAGAATTGTACAAACACACCAAGACAGTTGTGAAGAGGGCACGACAAAGCCTATTCCCCCTCAGGAAACAAAAAATATTTGGCATGGGTCCTGAGATCCTCAAAAAAGTTTTACAGCTCCAACATCGAGAACATCCTAACCAGTTGCATCACTGCCTGGTATGGCAACTGCTCGGCCTCCGACCGCAAGGCACTGCAGAGGGTAGTGCGTACGGCCCAGTACATCACTGCCTGCCACCCAGGACCTCTACACCAGGCGGTGTCAGAGGATGGCCCTAAAAATGGTCAGTCATAGATTGTTCTCTCTACTACCGCATGGCAAGCGGTACCGGAGTGCCAAGTCTAGGACAAAAAGACTTCACAACAGTTTTTACCCCCAAGCCATAAGACTCCTGAACAGGTAACCAAATGGTTACCTGGACTATTTGCATTGTGTGTGTGTCCCTCCACCACCCCCCCAACCTCTCTTTTACAGTGCTGTTACTCTCTGTTTATCTATATGCATAGTGACTTTAACTATACATTCATGTACATACTACCTCAGTTGGCCCGACCATCCAGTGCTCCCGCACATTGGCTAACCGGGCTATCTGCATTGTGTCCCACCAACCAACCCCTCTTTTACAATACTGCAATTCTCTGTTCATCATATATGCATAGTCACTTTAACCATTTCTACATGTACATACTACCTCAATTTAGCCTGACTAACTGGTGCCTGTATAAAGCCTCGCTACTGTATATAGCATCGCTACTGTATATAGCCTCTCTACTGTATATAGCATCGCTACTGTTATAGCCTCTCTACTGTATATAGCCTCTCTACTGTATATAGCCTCTCTACTGTATATAGCCTCTCTACTGTATATAGCCTCTCTACTGTATATAGCCTCTCTACTGTATATAGCCTCGCTACTGTATATAGCCTCTCTACTGTATATAGCCTCTCTATAGCCTCTCTACTGTATATAGCCTCTCTACTGTATATAGCCTCTCTACTGTATATAGCCTCTCTACTGTATATAGCCTCTCTACTGTATATAGCCTCTCTACTGTATATAGCCTCGCTACTGTATATAGCCTCTCTACTGTATATAGCCTCTCTACTGTATATAGCATCACTACTGTTATAGCCTCACAACTGTTATTTTTCACTGTCTTTTTACTGTTGTTTTGTTTCTTTACGTATCTATTGTTCACCTAATACCCATTTTTTTTGTTTGATTTGTGATATTAACACACCAGATGTACAGTAGAAGAAGGACAATATCCCTAGTACTTTGTCCCATTCCTTCCTATCTGAGCCTGGCAGGACTTCCGCAGGTGTTAAAGGCTGTAATACATTATAGGTCCTATTACCATCCCTCTGATAGAACACTCTGGTCCTATTACCATCTCTCTGATAGAACACCACTGGTCCTATTACCATCTCTCTGATAGAACACCACTGGTCTTATTACCATATCTCTGATAGAACAACACTGGTCCTATTACCATCTCTCTGATAGAACAACACTGGTCCTATTACCATCTCTCTGATAGAACACCACTGGTCCTATTACCATCTCTCTGATAGAACACCACTGGTCCTATTACCATCTCTCTGATAGAACACCACTGGTCCTATTACCATCTCTCTGATAGAACACCACTGGTCCTATTACCATCTCTCTGATAGAACACCACTGGTCCTATTACCATCCCTCTGATAGAACACCACTGGTCCTATTACCATCTCTCTGATAGAACACCACTGGTCATATTACCATCTCTCTGATAGAACACCACTGGTCCTATTACCATCTCTCTGATAGAACACCACTGGTCCTATTACCATCTCTCTGATAGAACACCACTGGTCCTATTACCATCCCTCTGATAGAACACCACTGGTCTTATTACCATATCTCTGATAGAACACCACTGGTCTTATTACCATATCTCTGATAGAACACCACTGGTCTTATTACCATATCTCTGATAGAACACCACTGCTCCTATTACCCTCTCTCTGATAGAACACCACTGGTCCTATTACCATCTCTCTGATAGAACACCACTGGTCCTATTACCATCTCTCTGATAGAACACCACTGGTCCTATTACCATCCCTCTGATAGAACACCACTGGTCCTATTACCATCCCTCTGGTAGAACACCACTGGTCCTATTACCATCTCTCTGATAGAACACCACTGGTCCTATTACCATCTCTCTGATAGAACACCACTGGTCCTATTACCATCTCTCTGATAGAACACCACTGGTCCTATTACCATCTCTCTGATAGAACACCACTGGTCCTATTACCCTCCCTCTGATAGAACACCACTGGTCCTATTACCATCCCTCTGGTAGAATGGATTGGTTGATGGATTGGTTGAGGTGTTCAAGGCATCAGAGCGACAAGCCTCCTCACTGCTGATTGGTCAGTTCAGGGGAGCGAGATCCTTATTTTTTTCAATTCAAGGACTTTATTGTCATAGGAAACATATTTTAACATTGCCAAAGCAATGCTTCTGGGCTGATGGCTGTTGCAGAGGGGGGTGGGAGTTGCGTAACCTTGGGTCTTTTATGGCCCTGACTCTGGAAGGCTGTCAGCTTGAGAAATGATGAGACAGGGCCACCTGTTAGACATTCTTATAATAATGCTATAAACATACATTTATGTAAAGACCGTTTTTTTTTTTTACTATTCAGGGACCTAATCTCAAACACTCATGAAAACTGCTGTATGGCTGACCAAATGATTGTCTACACAAAATAATGAGTTATATAAGTTATATGAATGAAATTAAAGCTTTTTAAAAAAGGTGACATTTGGAAGGTTTTGGGACAACAGGTGATGCCTAAGCCTTGTTATGGATACAAGACTATAAAGATTGGTATACGACATCGGGGATGCCTAAGCCTTGTTATGGATACGAGACTATGAAGATTGGTATATGACATCGGGGATGCCTAAGCCTTCTTATGGGATACAAGACTATAAAGATTGGTATATGACATCGGGGATGCCTAAGCCTTGTTATGGATACAAGACTATAAAGATTGGTATATGACATCGGGGATGCCTAAGCCTTGTTATGGATACAAGACTATAAAGATTGGTATATGACATCGGGGATGCCTAAGCCTTGTTATGGATACGAGACTATAAAGATTGGTATATGACATCGGGGATGCCTAAGCCTTGTTATGGATACGAGACTATAAAGATTGGTATATGACATCGGGGATGCCTAAGCCTTGTTATGGATACGAGACTATAAAGATTGGTATATGACATCGGGGATGCCTAAGCCTTGTTATGGATACGAGACTATAAAGATTGGTATATGACATCGGGGATGCCTAAGCCTTGTTATGGATACGAGACTATAAAGATTGGTATATGACATCGGGGATGCCTAAGCCTTGTTATGGATACGAGACTATAAAGATTGGTATATGACATCGGTGTATACTTCTGTTTCAAAGAAACACTCTGTGTGACCCTGATTTAGCCTACTGCAGTCAATTAAAAGACTTCAAATCCAATATTATTCACATACGCTGAATAGAACAGGTGTAGACCTTACAGTGAAATGTTTACTTACGAGCCCCTAACCAACAACGCAGTTTTAAAAAATACGGACAAGAATAAGAAATAAAAGTAACAAGTAATTAAAGAGCACCAGTAAAATAACAATAGCGAGACTATAGGGGGGTACCGGTACAGAGTCAATATGTGGGGGGGCACCGGTTAGTTGAGGTAATATGTACATGGATAGATGAAGTGACTATGCATAGCTGACAACAGAGAGTAGCAGCGTTGTAAAAAAGGGGGGGGAGCAATGCAAATAGTCTGGGTAGCCAATTGGTTAGATGTTCAGGAGTCTTATGGCTTGGGGGCCGTTCGCACTACCCTCTGTAGTGCCTTGCGGTCAGAGGCCGAGTAGTGCCAAATCTTTTCAGTCTCCTGAGGGGGAATGGGTTTTGTTATGCCCTCTTCATGACTATATTGGTGTGCTTGGACCATGATAGTTTGTTGGTGATGTGAACACTAAGGAACTTGAAGCTCTCAACCTGCTCCACTACAGCCCCGTCGATGAGAATGGGGGTGTGCTCGGTCCTCCTTTTCCTGTGGTCCACAATCATCTCCTTAGTCTTGATCACATTGAGGGAGAGGTTGTTGTCCTGGCACCACACTACTAGGTCTCTGGCCTCCTCCCTATAGGCTGTCTCATCGTTGTCGGTGATCAGGCCTACCACTGTTGTCTCTTCGGCAAACTTGATGAAGGTGTGGGTGTCGTGCCTGGCTATGCAAGTCATGAGTGAACAGGGAGTACAGGAGGGGACTGCGCACGCACGCCTGAGGGGCCCCTGTGTTGAGGATCAGCATGGCAGATGTGTTGTTACCTACCCTTACCACCTGGGGGCGGCCCGTCTAGGAAGTCTAGGATCCAGTTGCAGAGGGAGGTGTTTATTCCCAGGGTCCTTAGCTTAGTGATGAGCTTTGAGGGCACTATGGTGAAGAACGCTGAGCTGTAGTCAATGAATAGCATTCTCATATAGGGGTTCCTTTTGTCCATGTGAGAAAGGGCAGTGTGGAGTGCAAAAGAGATTGCATCATCTAAGGATATTTTGGGGCGGTATGCAAATTGGAGTGGGTCTAGGGTTTCTGTGATAATGGTGTTGCTGTAAGCCATGACCAGCCTTTCAAAGCACTTCATGGCTACAGACGTGAGTGCTACGGGTCAGTAGACATTTAGGCAGGTTAGTGTTCTTGGGCACAAGCACTATGGTGGTCTGCTTAAAACATGTTGGTACTACAGACTCGGAAAGGGAGAGGTTGAAAATATCAGTGAAGACACCTGCCAGTTGGTCAGACAATGCTCGCAGTACACATCCTGGTATTTGTGAATGTTGACCTGATTAAAGGTCTTACTCACATCGGCTACGGAGAGCGTGATCACACAGTCTTCCGGAACAGCTGGTGGAACAGCTGGTGCTTCGATCTTAGTCCTGTATTGACGCTTTGCCTGATTGATGGTTCATCGGAGGGCATAGTGGGATAATTTTGTTAGGTTTGATAAACAAAATTATCCAAAACACAAAGGGTTTGGGTGGAAGATAATCTTTATAAAGAGTGACTGTGGCTATAGAAGGGGTGAATCTTTAAAAATAGTTTAATGACTATAACTCTGAGATGTCTATACGCACCTTATAACGTCCAAGGAAAACCCCAAACAGAACTCCCTCTTGTAATGTTATGTTGTTGAAAATGGCTTTAGCACTGTGCCCTTTTAACAAAATATCAGGAAATAGCAATACTACAGTAGCCAGCCAGTAGCCCTAACCTTAACCCTACTGGTCAGCCATACAGCAGCCAGCCAGTAGCCCTAACCTTAACCCTACTGGTCAGCCATACAGCAGCCAGCCAGTAGCCCTAACCTTAACCCTACTGGTCAGCCATACAGCAGCCAGCCAGTAGCCCTAACCTTAACCCTACTGGTCAGCCATACAGCAGCCAGCCAGTAGCCCTAACCTTAGCCCTACTGGTCAGCCATACAGCAGCCAGCCAGTAGCCCTAACCTTAACCCTACTGGTCAGCCATACAGCAGACAGCCAGTAGCCCTAACCTTAACCCTACTGGTCAGCCATACAGCAGCCAGCCAGTAGCCCTAACCTTAACCCTACTGGTCAGCCATACAGCAGCAAGCCAGTAGCCCTAACCCTACTGGTCAGCCATACAGCAGCCAGCCAGTAGCCCTAACCCTACTGGTCAGCCATACAGCAGCCAGCCAGTAGCCCTAACCCTACTGGTCAGCCATACAGCAGCCAGCCAGCAGCCCTAACATTAACCCTACTGGTCAGCCATACAGCAGCCAGCCAGTAGCCCTAACCCTACTGGTCAGCCATACATCAGCCAGCCAGTAGCTCTAACCTTAGCCCTACTGGTCAGCCATACAGCAGCCAGCCAGTAGCCCTAACCTTAGCCCTACTGGTCAGCCATACAGCAGCCAGCCAGTTGCCCTAACCCTACTGGTCAGCCATACAGCAGCAAGCCAGTAGCCTTAACCCTACTGGACAGCCATACAGCAGCCAGCCAGTAGCCCTAACCCTACTGGTCAGCCATACAGCAGCCAGCCAGTAGCCCTAACCCTACTGGTCAGCCATACAGCAGCCAGCCAGAAGCCCTAACCCTACTGGTCAGCCGTACAGCAGCCAGCAAGTAGCCCTAACCCTACTGGTCAGCCATACAGCAGCCAGCCAGTAGCCCTAACCCTACTGGTCACCCATACAGCAGCCAGTCAGTAGCCCTAACCCTACTGGTCGGATAGCCAGTAGCCCTAACCCTACTGGTCAGCCATACAGCAGCCAGCCAGTAGCCCTAACCCTACTGGTCAGCCATACAGCAGCCAGCCAGTAGCCCTAACCTTAACCCTACTGGTCAGCCATACAGCAGCCAGCCAGTAGCCCTAACCCTACTGGTCAGCCATACATCAGCCAGCCAGTAGCCCTAACATTAACCCTACTGGTCAGCCAGCCAGTAGCCCTAACCCTACTGATCAGCCAGCCAGTAGCCTTAACCTTAGCCCTACTGGTCAGCCGTACAGCAGCCAGCCAGTAGCCCTAACCCTACTGGTCAGCCATACAGCAGCCAGCCAGTAGCCCTAACCCTACTGGTCAGCCATACGGCAGCCAGCCAGTAGCCCTAACCCTACTGGTCAGCCATACATCAGCCAGCCAGTAGCCCTAACATTAACCCTACTGGTCAGCCAGCCAGTAGCCCTAACCCTACTGATCAGCCAGCCAGTAGCGCTAACCCTACTGGTCAGCCATACAGCAGCCAGCAAGTAGCCCTAACCTTACTGGTCAGCCATACATCAGCCAGCCAGTAGCCCTAACATTAACCCTACTGGTCAGCCAGCCAGTAGCCCTAACCCTACTGATCAGCCAGCCAGTAGCGCTAACCCTACTGGTCAGCCATACAGCAGCCAGCCAGTAGCCCTAACCCTACTGGTCAGCCATACGGCAGCCAGCCAGTAGCCCTAACCCTACTGGTCAGCCATACATCAGCCAGCCAGTAGCCCTAACATTAACCCTACTGGTCAGCCAGCCAGTAGCCCTAACCCTACTGGTCAGCCAGCCAGTAGCCCTAACCCTACTGGTCAGCCAGCCAGTAGCCCTAACCCTACTGGTCAGCCATACATTAGCCAGCCAGTAGCCCTAACCCTACTGGTCAGCCAGCCAGTAGCCCTAACCCTACTGGTCAGCCAGCCAGTAGCCCTAACCCTACTGTTCAGCCATACAGCAGCCGGCCAGTAGCCCTAACCTTAGCCCCTAACCCTTGCCTTACTGATCAGCCAAACAGTCATAATGCGGAGGTAAGTGAATCTTCACAGTATTGGCTGATTGCAAGAGGGCTGAGGGTTCGTTTGGTTAATTACAGGAGGGGTTAGGGTTTGTTTGGCTAATCGCAGGAGGAGATTGTTTAAGGGACATCTGTGTCCAATATGGAGAAACTGGAAGCTGTAACCTCTCCCTGATCCCACAGCCTTATTGGTCAGATTCCAGTACAACACATCTTCCAGGAAAACAAGGTACTGAATGCTGTTTTAGCTAGAAGGTAACTAGTGCATTTTCATAGTAGACATTTGGCCCATTTCAATCTCAAAGCAATAACTTGGTAATTATTACATAACTAGGAACTTGATTCCTGTATTCTCTGTGCTGTGCAGTACCACGATATCCTATCCTGGTAACATCCCCACATGTCAACAGACAGTACTACCCCAGTACTACCCAAGGCCATCCTACCTGTCTATAGACAGTACTACCCCAGTACTACCCCAGGCCATCCTACCGGTCTATTGACAGTACTACCCCAGTACTACCCCAGTACTACCCCAGGCCATCCTACCTGTCTATAGACAGTACTACCCCAGTACTACCCCAGGCCATCCTACCTGTCTATAGACAGTACTAGCCCAGTACTACCCCAGGCCATCCTACCGGTCTATTGACAGTACTACCCCAGTACTACCCCAGTACTACCCCAGGCCATCCCACCTGTCTATAGACAGCACCACCCCAGTACTACCCCAGGCCATCCCACCTGTCTATAGACAGCACTACCCCAGTACTACCCAAGGTCAACCTACCTGTCTACAGACAGTACCCCCAGGTCAACCTACCTGTCTACAGACAGTACCCCCAGGTCAACCTACCTGTCTACAGACAGTACCCCCAGGTCAACCTACCTGTCTACAGACAGTACCCCCAGGTCAACCTACCTGTCTACAGACAGTACCCCCAGGTCAACCTAACTGTCTACAGACAGTACACCCAGGTCAACCTACCTGTCTATAGACAGTACCACCAGGTCAACCTACCTGTCTACAGACAGTACCCCCAGGTCAACCTACCTGTCTACAGACAGTACCCCCAGGTCAACCTACCTGTCTACAGACAGTACCCCCAGGTCAACCTACCTGTCTACAGACAGTACCCCCAGGTCAACCTACCTGTCTACAGACAGTACCCCCAGGTCAACCTACCTGTCTACAGACAGTACCCCCAGGTCAACCTACCTGTCTACAGACAGTACCACCAGGTCTTCTTGGTCAGTCAGCGCCTCCATGGCCTCCTTCAGTAGTCTCACCTTCTGTCCTCCTCCGATGGAGCGCCCCACATCCCCACCCCTCCACTCCTCCCCCATGCCCAGCACCTGTAAGAGAGTCACATCAGGTCAGGGGTCAATGTGGTAGATCTCAAATAGAGAGACAATGTCTAGTCAATGTGGTAGATCTCAAATAGAGAGACAGACGGGTGCTTGGTCGTTACCTTGATAGTGTAGTTGAAGTAGTTGGCTGACTGCATGAATCGGAGATAACCATCTGTTTCCTGTGTGGCAACAGTTAGGACCAACAACTTCTCTGGAAAGAAAATGAAAATAAACATTGAACCAGATCAATAGATGTATAATCATAATCATACCGACAGACATTCATCACGTTTAGTGTTTCGATGTCCGGACATGTCAATGGTTTACCCAATTGCAGGGCAGGCCTTCCGTTCTTACCATAGTGAAATGTTTGGATAAGAAAAAAAAACAATTTTATTGCCCCGACTTCTGGCCTCCATTTAAAGAAACAGCTTCATGAAAATATACATGTTGTTTTATCCCTATAAAGTAGTGGGTATCCCGTTCCTCCCACCATGATCCTAACCAAACCACAGACCTATGTCAACACATTGATGACTGCCTGGTTCAGCACCGCTATAGGATGTCTTCATGTACGGACAGATCAGCTAAATATAACATGGTTCATTTGCATATGAAAGCATATTTCTAGACAGTAGAATTAAAAATGTTAAGATAAACAGTCATGTTTCATTCTTGGGTTGAACTTAAGGGAAGGAACCCAAGTTCCCAGACCTCCATGTCCTCAGAGCTCCATGTCCTCAGACCTCCATGTCCTCAGACCTCCATGTCCTCAGAGCTCCATGTCCTCAGACCTCCATGTCCTCAGAGCTCCATGTTCTCAGACCTCCATGTTCTCCATGTCCTCAGACCTCCATGTTCTCAGACCTCCATGTTCTCAGACCTCCATGTTCTCAGAGCTCCATGTCCTCAGACCTCCATGTTCTCAGACCTCCATGTTCTCAGACCTCCATGTCCTCAGACCTCCATGTCCTCAGACCTCCATGTCCTCAGAGCTCCATGTCCTCAGACCTCCATGTCCTCAGAGCTCCATGTTCTCAGACCTCCATGTTCTCCATGTCCTCAGACCTCTAGGTTCTCAGACCTCCATGTTCTCAGACCTCCATGTCCTCAGACCTCCATGTTCTCAGACCTCCATGTTCCCAGAGCTCCATGTCCTCAGACCTCCATGTCCTCAGAGCTCCATGTCCTCAGAGCTCCATGTTCTCAGAGCTCCATGTTCTCAGACCTCCATGTCCTCAGAGCTCCATGTCCTCAGACCTCCATGTCCTCAGACCTCCATGTCCTCAGAGCTCCATGTTCTCAGACCAGGAACGGGCAGAGGGAAGGAGGGATGAAACCAGGGCTAAGAAGAGGGAGGCTCAGACCGCTATTACATACATTTCCCTCTTGAGGCCATACAGAAATCAGCGTTACAGCCTCATATGAAAACAGATCTGAAACTGGGGAAGGGAGGGAGGTACGGTGGGAGAGAGAGAGAGAGAGGGACATACAGAGGGGAGAGAGTGGGCGAGAGAGAGAGAGAGAGAGAGATAGAGAGCGAGAGAGAGGTACAGGAAGTTTAGCCGGTTAACAGCTCTGATCGTCAATCATCTGTGGGGTTTGCAGAAACAGTCCCAGAGAAATGTTACGAAAACATTCCCTGAGTGGATAGAGCAATGTTCATAATCGCAAATACTGTATTAAAACCCCTGTGTTTCTAGGGGGAAGGGAGAGGGAATCTTAGTGTCACGCCCTGGCCTTAGTTATCTTTCTTGATTATTTTGGTTAGGTCAGGGTGTGACATGGGGGATTTATGTGTTTTTCACCCTGTCTAGGGGTTTTGTATGTTTATGGGGCTGTTTCCTTTCTAGGTAGTTTTGTATGTCTATGGTTGCCTAGATTGGTTCTCAATTAGAGGCAGCTGTCTGTCGTTGACTCTGATTGGGAACCATATTTAGGCAGCCATGTTCTTTGGGTATTTTTGTGGGTGGTTGTCTTCTGTCATTGCACCAGATAGGACTGTTTCGGGTTTTCACATTTGTTGTTTTGTTATGTTGTAGTGTTCTCGTGTATGGTCTTTATTAAACACGTTGAACTCTAACCACGCTGCATTTTGGTCCTCCTCTCCGTCAGCAGAAGAAAGCCGTTACACTTAGTTAGCACATAGATGTGTTACACAACTTTCCAAAACAAAAACACACCAACTGGAACTCAGTGTAAAACATTTTGATAACAGTAAATACACATCACTTTCTGAGAGTTTGTAAAACTACAGTAGGTCGACTTCTGATTAGTAAAGCAAGAAACTAGACAGCCAGACAAGAAACTAGACAGCCAGACAACAAACTAGACAGGCAGAAAACAAACTAGACTGCCAGACAACAAACTAGACAGAGTGTTTGTAAAACTACAGTAGGTCGACTTCTGATTAGTAAAGCAACAAACTAGACAGCCAGACAACAAACTAGACAGCCAGACAACAAACTAGACAGAGTGTTTGTAAAACTACAGTAGGTCGACTTCTGATTAGTAAAGCAACAAACTAGACAGCCAGACAACAAACTAGACAGCCAGACAACAAACTAGACAGCCAGACAACAAACTAGACAGAGTGTTTGTAAAACTACAGTAGGTCGACTTCTGATTAGTAAAGCAAGAAACTAGACTGCCAGACAACAAACTAGACAGCCAGACAACAAACTAGACAGCCAGATAACAAACTAGACAGAGTGTTTGTAAAACTACAGTAGGTCGACTTCTGATTAGTAAAGCAAGAAACGAACAACTGAGAAATAGTTCAAATCATAGGATGTTCATTAGGTCTAGTTTACGTGGAGGAAATTACATTCTCCTTGCGACATCCCCCCCCCCAAAAAAAATGAAGGAGAGCCGCACACTCTAGGAGCTCAGATGCAAAAATATTTATGTCCAATGTTTCGACAGACAAGCTGTCTTCATCAGGGTGCGACATCCTGCCAGCTAAAGTGTCCTCTCAATCTGTAACGTGTAATAAGCTTAAAAACTGTAACGTTAGCTTAATAACTGTCATGTTAGCTTAATAACTGTAACGTTAGCTTAATAACTGTCATGTTAGCTTAATAACTGTCATGTTAGCTTAATAACTGTCATGTTAGCTTAATAACTGTCATGTTAGCTTAATAACTGTCATGTTAGATTAATAACTGTCATGTTAGCTAAATAACTGTCATGTTAGCTTAATAACTGTCATATTAGCTTAATAACTGTCACGTTAGCCTAATAACTGTCATGTTAGCCTAATAACTGTCATGTTAGCTTAATAACTGTCATGTTAGCTTAATAACTGTCATGTTAGCCTAATAACTGTCATGTTAGCCTAATAACTGTCATGTTAGCCTAATAACTGTCATGTTAGCTTAATAACTGTCATGTTAGCTTAATAACTGTCATGTTAGCTTTGATGGCTAATATGTGCAGAAATACCAAACCAAATTGCAGCCAGTAACGCAAACTGAAAGATACCTTTCTGGTCTTATACCAAGACAAATTGATTTAGTCTGGAGATTCAGAAAATCCAAACTCAGGACTCAATATCAATGATAATCAAATCCCCTGTCCCCCCTCCCACACCTCCATCACAGTGCAAAGTTCATTGATGTTAATTTCCCCCAACTGGTTCCTCAGCAATTCCCTCACCCTGGTCTGGCCTGGTCTACCCAGGTCTGGCCTGGTCTACCTTGGTCTGGCCTGGTCTATGGTGGTCTGGCCTGGTCTACCCTGGTCTGGCCTGGTCTACCTACAATTGTCTTCCCTGGTTTGGCCTGGTCTACCCTGGTTTGGCCTGGTCTACCCTGGTCTGGCCTGGTCTACCTACACTTGTCTTCCCTGGATTGGCCTGGTCTACCCTGGTTTGGCCTGGTCTACCCTGGTCTGTTCTGGTTATGTCTGGCTGTCTAGTCTGTTGTCTGGCTGTCTAGTCTATCATCTTGATGCCTGGTCTGCTTTCTGGCTGTCTAGTCTGTTTGTCTGGAATTCTAGTCTGTTGTCTTAATGTCTAGTCTGCTGTCTGGCTGTCTAGTCTGCTGTCTGGCTGTCTAGGCTGCTGTCTGGCTGTCTAGGCTGCTGTCTGGCTGTCTAGGCTGCTGTCTGGCTGTCTAGGCTGCTGTCTGGCAGTCTAGTCTGTTGTCTGGCTGACTAGTCTGCTGTCTGGCTGTCTAGGCTGCTGTCTGGCTGTCTAGTCTGCTGTCTGTCTAGTCTGTTGCCTGGCTGACTAGTCTGTTGTCTGGCTGACTAGTCTGCTGTCTGGCTGTCTAGTTTGCTGTCTGGCTGTCTAGTCTGTTGTCTGGCTGTCTAGTCTGTTGTCTGGCTGTCTACTCTGTTGTCTGGCTGTCTAGTCTGTTGTCTGGCTGTCTAGTCTGTTGTCTGGCTGTCTAGTTTGTTGTCTGGCTGTCTAGTTTGTTGTCTGGCTGTCTAGTTTGTTTTCTAGCTGTCCGGATGTCTAGCCTGTTGTCTGGCTGTCTAGTCTGTCTAGTCTGTTGTCTGGCTGTCTAGTCTGCTGTCTGGCTGTCTAGTCTGCTGTCTGGCTGTCTAGTCTGTTGTCTAGGATGTCTAGTCTGTTGTCTAGGATGTCTAGTCTATTGTCCGGCTGCCTAGTCTGTCTAGTCTGTTGTCTGGCTGTCTAGTCTGTTGTCTGGCTGTCTACTCTGTTGTCTGGCTGTCTCTGTGTCTGGCTCACTGCTCTGCTCATGTCTTGGCTAGAGAAATGAGGGAGGGAGAGGGGGATGGAGTGGTGGGGGAGTTGGAGTGAGAGGGAGAGCGGGATAGAGTGGTGGGGGAGTTGGAGGGAGAGGGGGATAGAGTGGTGGGGGAGATGGAGGGAGAGGGGGATGGAGTGGTGGGGGAGATGGAGGGAGAGGGGGATGGAGTGGTGGGGGAGATGGAGGGAGAGGGGGATAGAGTGGTGGGGGAGTTGGAGGAAGAGGGGGGAGATGGGGGGAGAGGGGGATGGAGTGGTGGGGGAGTTGGAGGGAGATAGAGTGGTGGGGGAGATGAGGGAGAGGGGGATAGAGTGGTGGGGGAGTTGGAGGGAGATAGAGTGGTGGGGGAGATGGAGGGAGAGGGGGAAAGAGTGGTGGGGGAGTTGGAGGGAGATAGAGTGGTGGGGGAGTTGGAGGGAGATAGAGTGGTGGGGGAGATGGAGGGAGAGGGGGATAGAGTGGTGGGGGAGGAGATGGAGGGAGAGGGGGATAGAGTGGTGGGGGAGATTGAGGGAGAGGGGGATAGAGTGGTGGGGGAGATGGAGGGAGAGGGGGATAGAGTGGTGGGGGAGTTGGAGGGAGAGGGGGGGGATATGGAGGGAGAGGGGGATGGAGTGGTGTGGGAGATGGAGGGAGAGGTGGGTAGAGTGGTGAGGGAGTTGGAGGGAGATAGAGTGGTGGGGGAGATGGAGGGAGAGGGGGATAGAGTGGTGGGGGAGTTGGAGGGAGAGGGGGGATATGGAGGGAGAGGGGGATGGAGTGGTGTGGGAGATGGAGGGAGAGGGGGATAGAGTGGTGGGGGAGTTGGAGGGAGATAGTGGTGGGGGAGATGGAGGGAGATAGAGTGGTGGGGGAGTTGGAGGGAGAGGGGGGAAGAGTGGTGAGGGAGATGGAGGGAGAGGGGGATAGAGTGGTGGGGGAGTTGGAGGGAGATAGAGTGGTGGGGGAGATGGAGGGAGAGGGGGATAGAGTGGTGGGGGAGTTGGAGGGAGATAGAGTGGTGGGGGAGATGGAGGGAGAGGGGGATAGAGTGGTGGGGGAGATGGAGGGAGAGGGGGATAGAGTGGTGGGGGAGATGGAGGGAGAGGGGGATAGAGTGGTGGGGGAGTTGGAGGGAGAGGGGGGGAGATGGAGGGAGAGGGGGATGGAGTGGTGGGGGAGATGGAGGGAGAGGGGGATAGAGTGGTGGGGGAGTTGGAGGGAGGGGGGGGGAGATGGAGGGAGAGGGGGATGGAGTGGTGGGGGAGATGGAGGGAGAGGGGGATAGAGTGGTGGGGGAGTTGGAGGGAGAGGGGGATAGAGTGGTGGGGGAGATGGAGGGAGAGGGGGATAGAGTGGTGGGGGAGATGGAGGGAGAGGGGGATAGAGTGGTGGGGGAGTTGGAGGGAGAGGGGGGGAGATGGAGGGAGAGGGGGATGGAGTGGTGGGGGAGATGGAGGGAGAGGGGGATAGAGTGGTGGGGGAGTTGGAGGGAGGGGGGGGGGTGTGGAGGGAGAGGGGGATGGAGTGGTGGGGGAGATGGAGGGAGAGGGGGATAGAGTGGTGGGGGAGTTGGAGGGAGAGGGGGGGAGATGGAGGGAGAGGGGGATGGAGTGGTGGGGGAGATGGAGGGAGAGGGGGATAGAGTGGTGGGGGAGTTGGAGGGAGGGGGGGGAGATGGAGGGAGAGGGGGATGGAGTGGTGGGGGAGATGGAGGGAGAGGGGGATAGAGTGGTGGGGGAGTTGGAGGGAGAGGGGGATAGAGTGGTGGGGGAGATGGAGGGAGAGGGGGATAGAGTGGTGGGGGAGATGGAGGGAGAGGGGGATAGAGTGGTGGGGGAGTTGGAGGGAGAGGGGGGGAGATGGAGGGAGAGGGGGATGGAGTGGTGGGGGAGATGGAGGGAGAGGGGGATAGAGTGGTGGGGGAGTTGGAGGGAGGGGGGGGGTGTGGAGGGAGAGGGGGATGGAGTGGTGGGGGAGATGGAGGGAGAGGGGGATAGAGTGGTGGGGGAGTTGGAGGGAGAGGGGGGAGATGGAGGGAGAGGGGGATGGAGTGGTGGGGGAGATGGAGGGAGAGGGGGATAGAGTGGTGGGGGAGATGGAGGGAGAGGGGGGAGATGGAGGGAGAGGGGGATGGAGTGGTGGGGGAGATGGAGGGAGAGGGGGATAGAGTGGTGGGGGAGTTGGAGGGAGAGGGGGATAGAGTGTGGGGGAGATGGAGGGAGAGGGGGATGGAGTGGTGGGGGAGATGGAGGGAGAGGGGGATAGAGTGGTGGGGGAGATGGAGGGAGAGGGGGATAGAGTGGTGGGGGAGATGGAGGGAGATAGAGTGGTGGGGGAGTTGGAGGGAGAGGGGGATAGAGTGGTGGGGGAGATGGAGGGAGAGGGGGATAGAGTGGTGGGGGAGTTGGAGGGAGAGGGGGGAGTTGGAGGGAGAGGGGGATAGAGTGGTGGGGGAGATGGAGGGAGAGGGGGATAGAGTGGTGGGGGAGTTGGAGGGAGAGGGGGATAGAGTGGTGGGGGAGATGGAGGGAGAGGGGCATGGAGAAAGTGGAGAGGGGAGTGGAATTTATCTCACATCTGGAATAGCAATCAGTGTGACAGAACAGCTGCTTTGACTGTAACAGGAGAGTTCCTACACGCTCAGTCTTTGTATCCCAGAGGCACAGTAGAGTCCAGGTAACATAGTTTCTTATTCTCTATTGCAAACATGGTAGTACACTAGGACCTACTAGGAACTATCAATCATATTGGGTGGGTTTTATCTACACTGGTTTGTCTTGTTTTACACCTGGGGGAAGAAAACATGAGAATCACACTCCATCAGTAGCATGCCTGTCTGTAAAGACCCCTGTCTGTCTGTATAGACCCCTGCCTGTATGTAAAGACCCCTGTCTGTCTGTAAAGATCCCTGTCTGTCTGTAAAGACCCCTGCCTGTCTGTATAGACCCATGCCTGTCTGTAAAGACCCCTGCCTGTCTATATAGACCCCTGCCTGTATGTAAAGACCCCTGCCTGTCTGTATAAACCCCTGCCTGTCTGTACAGACCCCTGTATGTCTGCAAAGACCCCTGTCTGTCTGTAAAGACCCCTGCCTGTATGTAAAGACCCCTGTCTGTCTGTAAAGACCCCTGCCTGTCTGTAAAGACCCCTGCCTGTCTGTAAAGACCCCTGCCTGTCTGTATAGACCCCTGCCTGTATGTAAAGATCCCTGCCTGTCTGTATAGACCCCTGTCTGTCTGTAAAGACCCCTGTCTGTCTGTAAAGACCCCTGTCTGTCTGTAAAGAACCCTGCCTGTCTGTATAGATCCCTGCCTGTATGTAAAGACCCCTGCCTCTCTGTATAGACCCCTGCCTGTATGTAAAGACCCCTGCCTGTCTGTATAGACCCCTGCCTGTATGTAAAGACCCCTGCCTGTCTGTATAGACCCCTGCCTGTATGGAAAGACCCCTGTCTGTCTGTAAAGACCCCTGCCTGTCTGTAAAGACCCCTGCCTGTCTGTATAGACCCCTGCCTGTCTGTATAGACCCCTGTCTGTCTGTATAGACCCCTGTCTGTCTGTAAAGACCCCTGTCTGTCTGTAAAGACCCCTGTCTGTCTGTAAAGACCCCTGTCTGTCTGTAAAGACCCCTGCCTGTATGTAAAGACCCCTGCCTGTCTGTAAAGACCCATGCCTGTCTGTAAAAACCCCTGCCTGTCTGTATAGACCCCTGCCTGTCTGTAAAGACCCATGCCTGTCTGTAAAAACCCCTGCCTGTCTGTATAGACCCCTGCCTGTATGTAAAGACCCCTGCCTGTCTGTATAGACCCCTGCCTGTATGTAAAGACCCCTGCCTGTCTGCAAAGACCCCTGCCTGTCTGTAAAGACCCCTGCCTGTCTGTAAAGACCCTGTATGTCTGTAAAGACCCCTGCCTGTCTGTAAAGACCCATGCCTGTCTGTAAAAACCCCTGCCTGTCTGTATAGACCCCTGCCTGTCTGTAAAGACCCCTGCCTGTCTGTAAAGACCCCTGCCTGTCTGTAAAGACCCTGTATGTCTGTAAAGACCCCTGCCTGTCTGTAAAGACCCATGCCTGTCTGTAAAAACCCCTGCCTGTCTGTATAGACCCCTGTCTGTCTGTAAAGACCCCTGTCTGTCTGTAAAGACTCCCTGTCTGTCTGTAAAGACCCCCTGTCTGTCTGTAAAGACCCCCTGTCTGTCTGTAAAGACCCCTGTCTGTCTGTATCCACACACTACCAACTGCTATTTTTTTTCTCTCACAAAAGTAGCACGCTGGGCCTTTACAAGTCCCTTGTTAGTGGACTGATATAGCCGTCTGTAGTGCAGGCTAGAGGGGAAGAGGGGAAGAGGTAACAGGGATTCCTGTTTCCTGGCTGTTGGAACATCTACAGTAATCAATAAACGAGAACCTAGATCCCCAACGAGGGGGGGAGAAGAGAGAGAGAGAGAAAGAGAGAGAGAGAGAGAGAGAGAGAGAGAGAGAGAGAGAGAGAGAGAGAGAGAGAGAAGGCAGAGGGAGAGAGAGAGAGAGAAGGCAGAGGGAGAGAGAGAGAGAGAAGGCAGGGGGAGAGAACGCAGGGGGAGAGAGAGAGAGAGAAGGCAGGGGGAGAGAAGGCAGGGGGAGAGAGAGAGAGAGAAGGCAGGGGGAGAGAGAGAGAGAGAAGGCAGGGGGAGAGAGAGAGAGAAAGTGAGATGAGGGAGTTTTTTGTCTTCATCCCTCTCTTGTCTTCATTTCTCCCTCATGTTCTTATGAGCCCTGGGTGGGAGTGGAGAACACCACTGCTCCCTTCAAAGCTCCACAGAGGCAAGGCAGAGAGAGTGTCTGTTTTACTGTCTTGACTCCATTCAAAGGTCCACTGAGGCAAGACAGAGAGAGTGTCTGTTTCACTGTCCTGACTCCCTTCAAAGGTCCACTGAGGCAAGACAGAGAGAGTGTCTGTTTCACTGTCCTGACTCCCTTCAAAGGTCCACAGAGGCAAGGCAGAGAGAGTGACTGTTGAACAGGGAAGATGACATCATCCTCCTTCCAGTAGAGGAAGGAATCCCTGGACAGGACCAGCCTGACATTCCACCCCGCTTACAAAATGGTCTGGTGTGTGTGTGTCAGGGAGATTCAGGGGTACTCCACCCTCCAAGCCAAAAACAGTATTCTTCTGAAATGGAATGTTGTTGTTTTTATAAAGTGCACTACTTTTGACCAGGGCCCATCCCATAGTGCACTACTTTTGACCAGGGCCCATCCCATAGTGCACTACTTTTGACCAGGGCCCATCCCATAGTGCACTACTTTTGACCAGGACCCATCCCATAGTGCACTACTTTTGACCAGGGCCCATCCCATAGTGCACTACTTTGGACCAGGGCCCATCCCATAGTGCACTACTTTAGACCAGGGCCCATCCCATAGTGCACTACTTTTGACCAGGGCCCATGGAGATCTGTACTAGTAGAAGGAAACATAGGACAACATCCCAGCCTCTAGTGGGAGGACAACATCCCAGCCTCTAGTGGGAGGACAACATCCCAGCCTCTATTGGGAGGACAACATCCCAGCCTCTAGTGGGAGGACAACATCCCAGCCTCTATTGGGAGGACAACATCCCAGCCTCTAGTAGGAGGACAACATCCCAGCCTCTAACGGGAGGACAACATCCCAGCCTCTAGCGGGAGGACAACATCCCAATCTCTAGCGGGAGGACAACATCCCAGCCTCTAGCGGGAGGACAACATCCCAGCCTCTAGCGGGAGGACAACATCCCAGCCTCTAGCGGGAGGACAACATCCCACTCTCTAGCGGGAGGACAACATCCCAGCTTCTAGCGGGAGGACAACATCCCAGCCTCTAGTAGGAGGACAACATCCCAGCCTCTAACGGGAGGACAACATCCCAGCCTCTAGCGGGAGGACAACATCCCAATCTCTAGCGGGAGGACAACATCCCAGCCTCTAGTAGGAGGACAACATCCCAGCCTCTAGCGGGAGGACAACATCCCAGCCTCTAGCGGGAGGACAACATCCCACTCTCTAGCGGGAGGACAACATCCCAGCTTCTAGCGGGAGGACAACATCCCAGCCTCTATTGGGAGGACAACATCCCAGCCTCTACCGGGAGAACAACATCCCAGTCTCTAGCGGGAGGACAACATCCCAGACTCTAGCGGGAGGACAACATCCCAGCCTCTAGTGGGAGAACAACATCCCAGCCTCTAGCGGGAGGACAACATCCCATCCTCTAGTGGGAGGACAACATCCCAGCCTCTAGTGGGAGGACAACATCCCAGCCTCTATTGGGAGGACAACATCCTAGCCTCTATTGGGAGGACAACATCCCAGCCTCTATTGGGAGGACAACATCCCAGCCTCTAGTGGGAGGACAACATCCCAGCCTCTAACGGGAGGACAACATCCCAGCCTCTAGCGGGAGGACAACATCCCAATCTCTAGCGGGAGGACAACATCCCAGCCTCTAGCGGGAGGACAACATCCCAGCCTCTAGCGGGAGGACAACATCCCAGCCTCTAGCGGGAGGACAACATCCCACTCTCTAGCGGGAGGACAACATCCCAGCTTCTAGCGGGAGGACAACATCCCAGCCTCTATTGGGAGGACAACATCCCAGCCTCTACCGGGAGAACAACATCCCAGTCTCTAGCGGGAGGACAACATCCCAGACTCTAGCAGGAGGACAACATCCCAGCCTCTAGCGGGAGGACAACATCCCAGCCTCTAGCGGGAGGACAACATCCCAGCCTCTAGTGGGAGAACAACATCCCAGCCTCTAGCGGGAGGACAACATCCCATCCTCTAGTGGGAGGACAACATCCCAGCCTCTAGCGGGAGGACAACATCCCAGCCTCTAGCGGGAGGACAACATCCCAGCTTCTAGCGGGAGGACAACATCCCAGCCTCTAGCGGGAGGACAACATCCCAGCCTCTAGTGGGAGGACAACATCCCAGCCTCTAGCGGGAGGACAACATCCCAGCCTCTATTGGGAGGACAACATCCCAGCCTCTATTGGGAGGACAACATCCCAGCCTCTAGTGGGAGGACAACATCCCAGCCTCTAGCGTGAGGACAACATCCCAGCCTCTAGCGGGAGGACAACATCCCAGCTTCTAGCGGGAGGACAACATCCCAGCCTCTAGCGGGAGGACAACATCCCAGCCTCTAGTGGGAGGACAACATCCCAGCCTCTAGCGGGTGGACAACATCCCAGCGGTCACCTAGAAGGCTCACTTGTGAATGTACTACTTGAGGCAGCTGAAAAAACTACATCTCCCAGTCAATCCTGATCCGGTTTTACACATCAATCACTGAGTCCATCCTCACCACATCCATCAACGTCTGGTTTGAGTCTGCATCTGCCCACTGTATGTATACCCTACAACTACTGTATATAAACTGTGTACCTCCAGTATATCAACCGTATACCCACTGTCTATCAACCATATGCCCACTGTAAATCAACTGTAAACCCACTCTATATCAACCATACACCACATGTGCATCAATTCATTGTCTATGCTCAATCTACCTAGTTGTATACAATGTATGTAAATGTTGTTTAAACTCTGTGGTCTGTATTATGTCGCTAAGAGTTGTCTATCACTAGCAGCACCATATCACCAGGTATCATTCTGAGTATGTTGTCTAGCAGCACCATATCACCAGGTAACATTCTGAGTATGTTGTCTATCACTAGCAGCACCATATCACCAGGTAACATTCTGAGTATGTTGTCTATCACTAGCAGCACCATATCACCAGGTATCATTCTGAGTATGTTGTCTATCACTAACAGCACCATATCACCAGGTAACATTCTGAGTATGTTGTCTAGCAGCACCATATCACCAGGTAACAATCTGAGTATGTTGTCTAGCAGCACCATATCACCAGGTAACATTCTGAGTATGTTGTCTAGCAGCACCATATCACCAGGTATCATTCTGAGTATGTTGTCTATCACTAACAGCACCATATCACCAGGTATCATTCAGAATATGTTGTCTAGCAGCACCATATCACCAGGTAACATTCTGAGTATGTTGTCTATCACTAGCAGCACCATATCACCAGGTAACATTCTGAGTATGTTATCACTAGCAGCACCATATCACCAGGTAACATTCTGAGTATGTTGTCTATCACTAACAGCACCATATCACCAGGTAACATTCTGAGTATGTTGTCTATCACTAGCAGCACCATATCACCAGGTAACATTCTGAGTATGTTGTCTATCACTAGCAGCACCATATCACCAGGTAACATTCTGAGTCTGTTGTCTATCACTAGCAGCACCATGTCACCAGGTAACATTCTGAGTATGTTGTCTATCACTAGCAGCACCATGTCACCAGGTAACATTCTGAGTATGTTGTCTATCACTAGCAGCACCATATCACCAGGTAACAATCTGAGTATGTTGTCTATCACTAACAGCACCATATCACCAGGTATCATTCAGAATATGTTGTCTAGCAGCACCATATCACCAGGTAACATTCTGAGTATGTTGTCTAGCAGCACCATATCACCAGGTATCATTCTGAATATGTTGTCTAGCAGCACTATATCACCAGTTAACATTCTGAGTATGTTGTCTATCAGCAGCATATCACCAGGTAACACTGAGTATGTTGTCTAGCAGCACCATATCACCAGGTAACATACTGAGGATGTTGTCTAGCAGCACCATATCACCAGGTAACACTGAGTATGTTGTCTAACAGCACCATATCACCAGGTAACATTCTGAGTATGTTGTCTAGCAGCACCACATCACCAGGTAACATTCTGAGTATGTTGTCTAGCAGCACTATATCACCAGGTAACATTCTGAGTATGTTGTCTATCACTAGCAGCACCATATCACCAGGTAACATTCTGGGTATGTTGTCTAGCAGCACCATATCACCAGGTAACAATCTGAGAATGTTGTCTAGCATCACCATGTCACCAGGTAACATTCTGAGTATGTTGTCTAGCAGCACCATATCACCAGGTAACATTCTGAGTATGTTGTCTATCACTAACAGCACCATATCACCAGGTAACATTCTGAGTATGTTGTCTATCACTAACAGCACCATATCTCCAGGTAACATTCTGAGTGTGTTGTCTAGCAGCACCATATCACCAGGTAACATTCTGAGTATGTTGTCTATCACTAGCAGCACCATAACACCAGGTAACATTCTGAGTATGTTGTCTAGCAGCACCATATCACCAGGTAACATTCTGATTATGTTGTCTAGCAGCACCATATCACCAGGTAACATTCTGAGTATGTTGTCTATCACTAGCAGCACCATAACACCAGGTAACACTGAGTATGTTGTCTATCACTAGCAGCACCATATCACCAGGTAACACTGAGTATGTTGTCTATCACTAACAGCACCATATCACCAGGTAACATTCTGAGTATGTTGTCTATCACTAACAGCACCATATCACCAGGTAACATTCTGAGTATGTTGTCTATCACTAACAGCACCATATCACCAGGTATCATTCTGAGTATGTTGTCTATCACTAGCAGCACCATATCACCAGGTATCATTCTGAGTATGTTGTCTATCACTAGCAGCACCATATCACCAGGTATCATTCTGAGTATGTTGTCTATCACTAGCAGCACCATATCACCAGGTAACATTCTGAGTATGTTGTCTATCACTAGCAGCACCATATCACCAGGTAACAATCTGATTCTGAATAGGGTGCATTTCAGACACAATCCAATACCCTTCAGCACAATACTAAAAGACTGTGACCTGGGGTTGACATTTCCCCACCCTCTCACCTTGCCATAAACCAGTCATCCACAGAGTAACCACCTCTATTACTATTACCCCTGGACCTAGACAGACTAACCACCTCTTTTACCCCTGGGCCTAGACAGACTAACCACCTCTATTACCTCTGGGCCTAGACAGACTAACCACCTCTATAACCTCTGAGCCCAGAGAGACTAACCACCTCTATTACTATTGCCCCTGGACCTAGACAGACTAACCACCTCTATTACCCCTGGGCCCAGACGGACTAACCACCTCTATTACCCCTGGGCCTAGACAGACTAACCACCTCTACTACCTCTGGGTCTAGACAGACTAACCATCTTTATTACCCCTGGGCCTAGACCGACTAACCACCTCTATTACCTCTGGGCTCAGACACGCTAACCACCTCTATTACCCCTGGGGCCAGACACACTAGCCACCTCTATTACCCCTGGGCCCAGACAGACTAACCAACTCTATTACTATCACCCCTGGGCCCAGACAGACTAACCACCTCTATTACCCCTGGGCCCAGACAGACTAACCACCTCTATTACCCCTGGGCCTAGACAGACAAACCACCTCTATTACCCCTGGGCCCAGACACACTAACAACCTCTATTACCCCTGGGCCTAGACAGACTAACCACCTCTATTACTATCTCCCCTGGGCAAAGAGAGACTAACCACCTCTATTACCCCTGGGCCCAGACACACTAACCACCTCTATTACCCCTGGGCCCAGACACACTAACCACCTCTATTACTATTACCCCTGTGCCCAGACACACAAACCACTTCTATTACCCCTGGGCCCAGACACACTAACCACCTCTATTACCCCTGGGCCCAGAGAGACTAACCACCTCTATTACCCCTGGGCCTAGACAGACTAACCACCTCTACTACCTCTGGGTCTAGACAGACTAACCACCTCTATTACCCCTGGGCCTAGACCGACTAACCACCTCTATTACCACTGGGCTCAGACACGCTAACAACCTCTATTACCCCTGGGACCAGACAGACTAACCACCTCTATTACCCCTGGGCCCAGACAGACTAACCAACTCTATTACTATCACCCTTGGGCCCAGACAGACTAACCACCTCTATTACCCCTGGGCCTAGACAGACTAACCACCTCTATTACCCCTGGGCCAAGACAGACTATCCACCTCTATTACCCCTGGGCCTAGACAGACAAACCACCTCTATTACCCCTGGGCCCAGACACACTAACCACCTCTATTACACCTGGGCCTAGACAGACTAACCACCTCTATTACTATCTCCCCTGGGCCCAGACAGACTAACCACCTCTATTACTATTACCCTTGGGCCCAGACACACTAACCACCTCTATTACCCCTGGGCCCAGACACACTAACCACCTCTATTACCTCTTGGCCCAGACAGACTAACCACCTCTATTACCCCTGGGCCCAGACACAATAACCACCTCTATTACCCCTGGGCCCAGACACACTAACCACCTCTATTACCCCTGGGCCTAGACAGACTTACCAACTATATTACCCATGGACCCAGACAGACTAAACACCTCTATTACTATTACCCCTGGGCCCAGACACTCTAACCACCTCTATTACCCCTGGGCCTAGACAGACTAACCACCTCTACTACCTCTGGGTCTAGACAGACTAACCACCTCTATTACCCCTGGGCCTAGACCGACTAACCACCTCTATTACCTCTGGGCTCAGACACGCTAAACACCTCTATTACCCCTGGGACCAGACAGACTAACCACCTCTATCACCCCTGGGCCCAGACAGACTAACCAACTCTATTACTATCACCCCTGGGCCCAGACAGACTAACCACCTCTATTACCCCTGGGCCTAGACAGACTAACCACCTCTATTACCCCTGGGCCCAGACAGACTAACCACCTCTATTACCCCTGGGCCTAGACAGACAAACCACCTCTATTACCCCTGGGCCCAGACACACTAACCACCTCTATTACACCTGGGCCTAGACAGACTAACCACCTCTATTACTATCTCCTCTGGGCCCAGACAGACTAACCACATCTATTACTATTACCCCTTGGCCCAGACACACTAACCACCTCTATTACCCCTGGGCCCAGACACACTAACCACCTCTATTACCCCTGGGCCCAGACACACTAACCACCTCTATTACCTCTGGGCCCATACACAATAACCACCTCTATTACCCCTGGGCCCAGACACACTAACCACCTCTATCACCCCTGGGCCTAGACAGACTTACCACCTCTATTACCCCTGGACCCAGACAGACTAACCACCTCTATTACTATTACCCCTGGGCCCAGACACACTAACCACCTCTATTACCCCTGGGCCCAGACACACTAACCACCTCTTTTACTATTACCCCTGTGCCCAGACACACAAACCACCTCTATTACCCCTAGGCCCAGACACACTAACCACCTCTATTACTATTACCCCTGGGCCCAGACACACTAACCACCTCTATTACCCCTGGGCCTAGACAGACTAACCACCTCTATTACCCCTGGACCCAGATAGACTAACCACCTCTATTACCCCTGGGCCCAGATAGACTAACCACCTCTATTACCCCTGGACCTAGACACACTAACCACCTCTATTACCCCTGGGCCTAGACAGACTAACCACCTCTATTACCCCTGGGCCTAGACAGACTAACCACCTCTATTACCCCTGGGCCTAGACAGACTTACCACCTCTATTACCCCTGGGCCCAGATAGACTAACCACCTCTATTACCCCTGGGCCCAGACACACTAACCACCTCTATTACCCCTGGGCCTAGACAGACTAACCACCTCTATTACCCCTGGGCCCAGATAGACTAACCACCTCTATTACCCCTGGGCCCAGACAGACTAACCAACTCTATTACCCCTGGGCCCAGATATACTAACCACCTCTATTACCCCTGGGCCCAGATATACTAACCACCTCTATTACCCCTGGGCCCAGACAGACTAACCACCTCTATTACCCCTGGGCCCAGATATACTAACCACCTCTATTACCCCTGGGCCCAGACAGACTAACCACCTCTATTACCCCTGGGCCTAGATATACTAACCACCTCTATTACCCCTGGGCCTAGACAGACTAACCACCTCTATTACCCCTGGGCCCAGATAGACTAACCACCTCTATTACCCCTGGGCCCAGACAGACTAACCACCTCTATTACCCCTGGGCCCAGACAGACTAACCACCTCTATTACCCCTGGGCCTAGACAGACTTACCACCTCTATTACAGAGACACGTTTACTTCTTACATCACTGGGGTGTGATTCACAGGATTTTCTTGCCTCGACTGTCTCTCGGATCAACAATTGCATTGCCAGGTTTCCCAGCCCTGCAAGCAAACAACACTTCAGCCAGCCAGTCAGCCAGCCAGCCGACCAGACAGATAGCCAGCCAATCAGCCTCACACGCTTGGACCAGAACTAGAAACGCTTGCTAAGCGGCAGAACAACGTGTCCACGGACAACCGGGAGAAGAGAGGGGCGGACGGAGGTGGAAGATCATCAACGACTAGACATGGGAACTCTGAGGCATGGGTCTGGGTTGGACAGGGCTGGCTGAAGGACAGGTTGTAATGTATTAGGATCAGTCTACAGGTTATAATGTATTAGGATCAGTCTACAGGTTATAATGTATAAGAGATGGAGGGAAGGAGAGAGACGGAGAGAGGGAGAGAGACGGAGAGAGACAGAGGGAGGGAAGGAGAGAGACAGAGGGAGGGAGAGTGACGGAGGGAGGGAGAGAGACAGAGGGAGGGAGAGAGACAGAGGGAGGGAGAGAGGAGAGAGGGAGAGAGAAGGAGGGAGGGAGAGAGAAGGAGGGAGAGAAACGGAGGGAGAGAAACGGAGGGAGGGAGAGAGACGGAGGGAGAGAAACGGAGGGAAGGAGAGAGACGGAGGGAAAGAGTGAGACGGAGGGAGAGAGACAGAGGGAGGGAGGGAGAGAGACAGAGGAAGGGAGAGAGACGGAGGAAGGGATAAAGATGGAGGGAGGGAGAGAGACAGAGGGAGGGAGAGAGACGGAGGGAGGGAGAGAGACGGAGGGAGGGAGAGAGACAGAGGGAGAGAAACGGAGGGAAAGAGAGAGAGGGAGGGAGAGAGACGGAGGGAGGGAGAGAGACGGAGGGAGGGAGAGAGACAGAGGGAGGGAGAGAGACGGAGGGAGGGAAAAAGATGGAGGGTTTTAAACATTAGCAATTTTGTAGGATGAGTGTCTAGTCTAGTCTAGTCAGCAAACAGAGGAGAATGCGTTTGACAGGTTGGTACGAATTAACAGCCTACAGGAAGAGAGGTATTCAGCCCCTGTCCTCTCAGCTCAGAATGGCTGGACTCAGACTGACAGCCCTGCTCTGCTGTAAATCAGGGCCGGTTCAAGGCAAAGTGACACACTTAGGGCCTCTGGCCTGCTAGGGGGCCCCCAGGAATACAAAAAACAAAACAATTGTCTATTTATCACATTTTTGGGGGGAACTAATTCGGGGTCTAAACTTACTGTTGAGAGTAAGAATAGTAGAATAGACCAGGTGCAATTTCGAAATGTGGTTGTTCATCATCAGTTTTTCTCTTGTCTCTCCACCATTAAGGGGGGGGTGGCACTAAAATGTCTCTCCACCATTAAGGGGGGGGTGGCACTAAAATGTCTCTCCACCATTAAGGGGGGGACACTACAATGTCTCTCCACCATTAAGGGGGGGCCACTAAAATGTCTCTCCACCATTAAGGGGGGAGGCACTAAAATGTCTCTCCACCATTAAGGGGGGGGCGGCACTAAAATGTTTTGTCATGAGGTGGGGGCCCCCTAATCAAATCCCTTGTAGGGCCCTGAAAAAGGCTAGAGCCGGCCCTGCTTTAACTCTCCCTGTTTTCCTGTAGCACATTTTCTCCAGAACCATCTTGGTAAACTTTCACACTCTGATAATCCTACTAAAGACTTCTGTTTTGTCCGACTCCATCTCTGCCGTTCGTGTTGACCGGGTATTCTTGGCTAACTGACACAAAACAGACTTCTGTAACTGCAGTGGGTTTGTAAAGTTGCTGTCTGGCCAAAATAAACTCAACTGCTCCCAGAATGCTCAGAGGGTGTCCCAAATGGCATCCTACTCCCATGGTAGTGCGCTAAAAATAAATACAAATTAAATTATTGTTTGTTTTTTTACTTGATTTGTTATCATTTAAGGCCAGGCACCATCGGGGTATTTGCTCCTGATTGGAGGAATTGACAGCTACAGATGTTCAGGAGAAACAGGAAAACATTTCCTGACACCTCCAGTCAGATGCAAATCATCTTTCATTGTGGTCGAGCTTTCGATCAGTCTACTTTCATCAGAGCATATCTCCAATAAACAATAGTGGGATTACCTGGAGATATGCTCCGACGAAGGTCGACTGGACCGAAAACTCAATGAATATATTATTAAACGCAATTAAATGAATGTGGATCTGACTGGAGGTGTGCAGAGACTGTCTCCTGTTTCTCCAGTTTAGCCTTTTGCCTCCTGAACCTTAACAATTCAGCTCTGGACGTGCAGTCGATTCTTCTTCTTCTATTATCTACAAATTACAGATGTTAAAAAAACGCACCCGGCCTCCCCCTGCAGTACTCGGCCGCACCACATTGTTAAAAAATACTGGGGAAAAGCCTCAGTCTACTCTCAGGCCTTCCATCTGGCAGGCTGAGATAGTGCAGGCGGAATACAGACTGATACACAGCTCTTAATGGAGCATAATCTGATGTACTCTGTACAGGTCTTCCTGTGGAGCATGACCCCACTAGGAGATATAATCTGATGTACTCTGTACAGGTCTTCCTGTGGAGCATGACCCCACTAGGAGATATAATCTGATGTACTCTGTACAGGTCTTCCTGTGGAGCATGACCCCACTAGGAGATATAATCTGATGTACTCTGTACAGGTCTTCCTGTGGAGCATCACCCCACTAGGAGATATAATCTGATGTACTCTGTACAGGTCTTCCTGTGGAGCATGACCCCACTAGGATATATAATCTGATGTACTCTGTACAGGTCTTCCTGTGGAGCATGACCCCACTAGGAGATATAATCTGATGTACTCTGTACAGGTCTTCCTGTGGAGCATGACACCTGGAGATACAGCAAAAAAGAAATATGTATATATATATATCAATTTCATGTCAACACAAGTTAATGTAACCACATGTTAATGAGTTAAAGTAACACTAAGTTAATGTAACCACTAGTTAATGTAACAATAAGTCAATGTAACCACTATTTAATGTAAAAACGAGTTAATGTAATCGTGAGTTAATGTAACCACTAGTTAATGTAACCACTAGTTAATGTAATCATGAGTTAATGTAACCACTAGTTAATGTAACAATAAGTCAATGTAAGCACTATTTAATGTAACCACTAGTTAATGTAACCACTAGTTAATGTAATCATGAGTTAATGTAACCACTAGTTAATGTAACCACTAGTTAATGTAACCATGAGTTAATGTAACCACTCGTTAATGTAACAATAAGTTAATGTAACCATTAGTTAATGTAACCACTAGTTACTGAGTTAATGTAACAATAAGTTAATGTAACCACTAGTTAATGTAACAACTAGTTAATGTAACCACTAGTTAGTGTAACCACTAGTTAATGTAACCACTAGTTAATGTAACAACTAGTTAATGTAACCACAAGTTAATGTAACCACTAGTTAATGTAACCACGAGTTAATGTAACCACTAGTTAATGTAACCATGAGTTAGTGTAACCACATGTTAATGTAACCATGAGTTAATGTAACCACTAGTTAATGTAACCACTAGTTAATGTAACCACATGTTAATGTAACCACTAGTGAATGTAACCACATGTTAATGTAACCACTAGTTAATGTAACCATGAGTTAGTGTAACCACTAGTTAATGTAACCACTAGTTAATGTAACCAAATGGTAATGTAACCACTAGTTAATGTAACCACTAGTTAATGTAACCACTAGTTAATGTAACCACATGTTAATGTAACCACATGTTAATGTAACCATGAGTTAATGTAACCATGAGTTAATGTAACCACATGTTAATGTAACCACTAGTTAATGTAACCACTAGTTAATGTAACCACATGTTAATGTAACCACTAGTGAATGTAACCACATGTTAATGTAACCACTAGTTAATGTAACCATGAGTTAGTGTAACCACTAGTTAATGTAACCACTAGTTAATGTAACCACTAGTTAATGTAACCACTAGTTAATTTAACCACATGTCAATGTAACCACATGTTAATGTAACCACATGTTAATGTAACCACTAGTTAATGTAACCATGAGTTAATGTAACCACATGTTAATGCAACCACTAGTCAATGTAACCACATGTTAATGTAACCACATGTTAATGTAACCACATGTTAATGCAACCACTAGTCAATGTAACCACATGTTAATGTAACCACATGTTAATGTAACCACATGTTAATGTAACCACATGTTAATGTAACCATGAGTTAATGTAACCACATGTTAATGTAAACATGAGTTAATGTAACCATGCATTAATGTAACCACTAGTTAATGTAACCATGAGTTAATGTAACCACATGTTTATGTAACCACTAGTTAATGTAACCACATGTTAATGTAACCACTAGTTAATGTAACCACATGTTAATGTAACCACTAGTTAATGTAACCACTAGTTAATGTAAACACTAGTTAATGTAACCATGAGTTAGTGTAACCACTAGTTAATGTAACCATGAGTTAATGTAACCACTAGTTAATGTAACCGCTAGTTAATGTAACCACATGTTAATGTAACCACTAGTTAATGTAACCATGAGTTAATGTAACCACAGCTTTTGTTGCACAGCTGACATTTCTAGTAGCTGTGGGCCAGGAACCAGTACACACAGACATTTCTGTTCACCTAACAATCACCCAGTTTGTTCAACCAGTCCCAAATGAAACCATATTTCCTGTTTAGTAAACTGCTTGGGACCAGAGCCCTATGGGAACTGCTTTAGGCTGACATTTGGGACACACATTTAGTTAGACCAGTCAGTCAGCCAGTCAGCCAGCCAGTCAGTCAGACAGCCAGTAAGTCAGTCAGTCAGCCAGCCAGCCAGACAGCCAGTAAGTCAGTCAGCCAGCAAGTCAGCCAGTCAGCCAGCCAGTTAGTCAGACAGCCAGTAAGTCAGTCAGCCAGTCAGCCAGTAACCAGTCAGCCAGTCAGTCAGCCTGCCAACCAGCCAGTCAGCCAGTCAGTCAGTCAGTCAGTCAGCCAGTCAGCCTGCCAACCAGCCAGTCAGTCAGCCAGTCAGTCAGTCAGTCAGCCAGTCAGCCTGCTAACCAGCCAGTCAGCCAGTCAGTCAGTCAGTCAGCCTGCCTACCACCAGCCAGTCAGTGAGCTAGTCAGCCAGTAGGTCAGTCAGCTAGCCATCAGTCAGTCAGCCTACCACCAGCCAGTCAGCCAGTCAGTCAGTCAGCTAGCCAGTCAGCCAGTAGGTCAGTCAGCCAGCCAGTCAGTCAGTCAGTCAGCCTACCACCAGCCAGTCAGTCAGCCAGCCAGTCAGTCAGCCTGCCAACCAGCCAGTCAGCCAGTCAGCACCTCCATATGCTCTCACTTACAACCCTAGCAGTAACGTGTCATTGAGGGCTGAGCTCGGTCGAAACACACTGATCAGAGGGAAACGATGTGTTGCATGCTGGGAGATTGTTAGTCAGACATTATTTTAGCTGTCTGCAACTAAAATAGATTTTTTTTTTGTGTGGGCCTCGAAAGCTTCCTTCCATGATTGGTAAAACAGAGCCGTGCCATAATCCGTGACCACAGAGGGGGCTGGGATGTTGATTACCCTAACCAACCCATACAGACCTCAACCTTTGGAATTCAACATGACATCACCGGGCAGCATCTGCCCAGGCAATAACTTCTGAGGTCTCTCTGCAGGCTAAACGTCAGCCGCCCGAGACCCAGAACAAACCGGTCTCTAATTTATTTCTCCCAGAGCGGAAAAACAATTAAGAGGTGGAAAAAAAGAGAAGGGTAGTCCAACATGTAATATTCCTGTCAGGCGTAATGATGACAATTATGGTAGTCATTCCTGTGTGGGTCACAGACCTGTGTTACCAAAGCAACGTTAGGAGCTGTTAGGCTAATAGTGAAGAGAAACACAGTGGTGAGAACAGGGCATCGGAACCTTATTGGGTGGGTCAGATGGTCAATAACATGTCCTAGACCTTATAACCCAGCTGGGATCCATGTGAAAGGGAAACTGAATGACTGAATCATTGTAATTGCATTAGTCAATGGAACAACTACAGCAGGCTCGTAAAAACCAAACCTACGGCTACTCATCAACTCACATACGTCATCAACAGAGGGATGTTTCTCTCCACCTCCACATCTAACTGGGTCCACTAGCTAAATTACACAGCAACCAAAACCCCAAAGTGTAAGATTAAGAGCTTTTAATTCCTTAATGACTAGCTAAATAACATAATTCAATGGGCTTATCTAAGACAAGCTCTCTAGACACCACCGACTCTCACAACCTCAATCCAAATATAGTGACTCTGGTCCAGCCACATTGTCTCTGGTCCAGCCACATTGTCTCTAGTCCAGCTACATTGTCTCTGGTCCAGCCACATTGTCTCTAGTCCAGCCACATTGTCTCTAGTCCAGCCACATTGTCTCTGGTCCAGCCACATTGTCTCTGGTCCAGCCACATTGTCTCTAGTCCAGCTACATTGTCTCTGGTCCAGCCACATTGTCTCTAGTCCAGCCACAGTGTCTCTAGTCCAGCCACATTGTCTCTGGTCCAGCCACATTGTCTCTAGTCCAGCTACATTGTCTCTGGTCCAGCCACATTGTCTCTGGTCCAGCCACATTGTCTCTAGTTCAGCTACATTGTCTCTGGTCCAGCCACATTGTCTCTAGTCCAGCCACAGTGTCTCTAGTCCAGCCACATTGTCTCTAGTCCAGCCACATTGTCTCTGGTCCAGCCACATTGTCTCTGGTCCAGCCACATTGTCTCTAGTCCAGCTACAGTAAATTTTGTCCAGCCACATTTTCTCTGGTCCAGCCACAGTGTCTCTGGTCCAGCCACAGAGTCTCTGGTCCATGCACATTGTCTCTAGTCCAGCCACAGTGTCTCTAGTCCAGCCACAGTGACTCTGGTCCAGCCACATTGTCTCTAGTCCAGCCACATTGTCTCTGGTCCAGCCACATTGTCTCTAGTCCAGCCACATTGTCTCTAGTCCAGCCACATTGTCTCTAGTCCAGCCACAGTGTCTCTGGTCCAGCCACATTGTCTCTAGTCCAGCCACAGTGTATTTGGTCCAGCCACATTGTCTCTGGTCCAGCCACATTGTCTCTAGTCCAGCCACATTGTCTCTGGTCCAGCCACAGTGTCTCTGGTCCAGCCACATTGTCTCTAGTCCAGCCACAGTGCATTTGGTCCAGCCACATTGTCTCTGGTCCAGCCACATTGTCTGTGGTCCATTCACAGTGTGTCTAGTCCAGCCACAGTGTCTCTAGTCCAGCCACATTGTCTTTGGTCCAGCCACATTGTCTCTAGTCCAGCCACAGTGCATTTGGTCCAGCCACATTGTCTCTGGTCCAGCCACATTGTCTGTGATCCAGCCACATTGTCTCTGGTCCAGCCACATTGTCTCTAGTCCAGCCACATTGTCTGTGGTCAAGCCACATTGTCTCTTGTCCAGCCACATTGTCTCTAGTCCAGCCACATTGTCTCTAGTCCAGCCACATTGTCTCTAGTCCAGCCACATTGTCTCTGGTCCAGCCACATTGTCTCTAGTCCAGCCACATTGTCTCTAGTCCAGCCACATTGTCTCTAGTCCAGCCACATTGTCTCTAGTCCAGCCACAGTGTCTCTGGTCCAGCCACAGTGTCTCTGGTCCAGCCACAGTGTCTCTGGTCCAGCCACAGTGTCTCTGGTCCAGCCACAGTGTATTTGGTCCAGCCACATTGTCTCTAGTCCAGCCACATTGTCTCTGGTCCAGCCACATTGTCTCTAGTCCAGCCACATTGTCTCTGGTCCAGCCACATTGTCTCTAGTCCAGCCACATTGTCTCTAGTCCAGCCACATTGTCTCTAGTCCAGCCACAGTGTCTCTGGTCCAGCCACAGTGTCTCTGGTCCAGCCACAGTGTATTTGGTCCAGCCACAGTGTCTCTGGTCCAGCCACAGTGTCTCTAGTCCAGCCACAGTGTCTCTAGTCCAGCCACAGTGTCTCTGGTCCAGCCACAGTGTCTCTGGTCCAGCCACAGTGTCTCTAGTCCAGCCACAGTGTCTCTAGTCCAGCCACAGTGTCTCTAGTCCAGCCACAGTGTCTCTAGTCCAGCCACAGTGTCTCTGGTCCAGCCACAGTGTCTCTGGTCCAGCCACAGTGTCTCTAGTCCAGCCACAGTGTCTCTAGTCCAGCCACAGTGTCTCTGGTCCAGCCACAGTGTATTTGGTCCAGCCACAGTGTATTTGGTCCAGCCACAGTGTCTCTGGTCCAGCCACAGTGTCTCTGGTCCAGCCACAGTGTATGTGGTCCAGCCACAGTGTCTCTGGTCCAGCCACATTGTGTTTGGTCCAGCCACAGTGTCTCTGGTCCAGCCACATTGTGTTTGGTCCAGCCACATTGTCTCTAGTCCAGCCACATTGTCTCTAGTCCAGCCACAGTGTCTCTGGTCCAGCCACAGTGTCTCTGGTCCAGCCACAGTGTATTTGGTTCAGCCACAGTGTCTCTGGTCCAGCCACATTGTGTTTGGTTCAGCCACAGTGTCTCTGGTCCAGCCACAGTGTATGTGGTCCAGCCACAGTGTCTCTGGTCCAGCCACATTGTGTTTGGTCCAGCCACAGTGTCTCTGGTCCAGCCACATTGTGTTTGGTCCAGCCACATTGTCTCTAGTCCAGCCACAGTGTCTCTGGTCCAGCCACAGTGTCTCTGGTCCAGCCACAGTGTCACTGTTCCTAACATTGAGGTATTGGTAGATCCGGCTTCCTGAAGGCTTGAAGAGGTGCTATATTACTCTAGGTAATTTCTGTTTAAACAGAAAACATGTAGAAATTGCCTCCTGGGCCTGCAGCCAGATTATATAAAGAAGTCAGCCAATGAAATCTACAGAAATGGTCCTTATTTCCTGGGTCTAATGAAATCTACAGAAATGGTCCTTACTTCCTGGGTCTAATGAAATCTACAGAAATGGTCCTTACTTCCTGGGTCTAATGACATTTACAGTTATGATTCTTACTGCCAAAGTGTTATGAAATCTACAGTAATTATTGCTAACAATTGTTATGAAATCAACAGTAATGATTGCTAACAAAGTGTTATGAAATCTACAGTAATTATTGCTAACAAAGTGCTATGAAATCTACAGTAATTATTGCTAACAAAGTGCTATGAAATCTACAGTAATTATTGCTAACAGAGTGTTATGAAATCTACAGTAATTATTGCTAACAAAGTGCTATGAAATCTACAGTAATTATTGCTAACAAAGTGTTATGAAATCTACAGTAATTATTGCTAACAAAGTGTTATGAAATCTTGAGTAATTATTGCTAACAAAGTGTTATGAAATCTACAGTAATTATTGCTAACAAAGTGTTATGAAATCTACAGTAATTAATGCTTACAAAGTGTTATGAAATCTTGAGTAATTATTGCTAACAAAGTGTTATGAAATCTTGAGTAATTATTGCTAACAAAGTGTTATGAAATCTTGAGTACTGATACTTACTGGAAGAGTCTACACTAAAGCTGGTTCCTCTAATCTGCCTTCAATCTATTTATTTATTATTACTTAACCTTTATTTAACTAAGCTAGTCAGTTTAGAACAAATTCTTACTTATAATGAAGGCCTACCCCCTCCCCCTGCCAAACCTGGACGACGCTTGGCAAATTGTGCGCCGCTCTATGGGACTCCCAATCACGGCCGGATGTGATAGAGCCTGGAGTCGAACCAGGGATTGTAGTGAAGCCTCTTACACTGAGATGCCTTACACCACTGCACCACTCGGGAGCTCACTCTAACTGGACCAGAGACACTGTGCCTGGACTAGAGACACTGTGGCTGGACTAGAGACACTGTGGCTGGACCAGAGACACTGTGGCTGGACCAGAGACACTGTGGCTGGACCAGAGACACTGTGGCTGGACCAGAGACACTGTGGCTGGACCAGAGACACTGTGGCTGGACTAGAGACACTGTGGCTGGACTAGAGACACTGTGCCTGGACTAGAGACAATGTGGCTGGACCAGAGACACTGTGGCTGGACCAGAGACACTGTGGCTGGACCAGAGACACTGTGGCTGGATCAGAGACACTGTGGCTGGACCAGAGACACTGTGCCTGGACTAGAGACACTGTGGCTGGACTAGAGACACTGTGGCTGGACTAGAGACACTGTGGCTGGACTAGAGACACTGTGGCTGGACCAGAGACAATGTGGCTGGACCAAATACACTGTGTCTGGAAGATAGACAATGTGGCTGGACTAGAGACACTGTGGCTGGACTAGAGACAATGTGGCTGGACTAGAGACAATGTGGCTGGACCAGAGACACTGTGGCTGGACCAGAGACAATGTGGCTGGACCAGAGACACTGTGCCTGGACTAGAGACACTGTGGCTGGACTAGAGACAATGTGGCTGGACCAGAGACACTGTGGCTGGACTAGAGACAATGTGGCTGGACTAGAGACAATGTGGCTGGACTAGAGACACTGTGGCTGGACTAGAGACAATGTGGCTGGACTAGAGACACTGTGGCTGGACTAGAGACAATGTGGCTGGACTAGAGACAATGTGGCTGGACCAGAGACAATGTGGCTGGACTAGAGACACTGTGCCTGGACTAGAGACACTGTGGCTGGACTAGAGACACTGTGGCTGGACCAGAGACACTGTGGCTGGACTAGAGACACTGTGGCTGGACTAGAGACAATGTGGCTGGACCAAATACACTGTGTCTGGAAGATAGACAATGTGGCTGGACCAGAGACACTGTGGCTGGACTAGAGACAATGTGGCTGGACCAGAGACACTGTGGCTGGACCAGAAACACTGTGGCTGGACCAGAGACACTGTGCCTGGACTAGAGACACTGTGGCTGGACTAGAGACACTGTGGCTGGACCAGATACAATGTGGCTGTACTAGAGACACTGTGGCTGGACTAGAGACACTGTGGCTGGACTAGAGACACTGTGGCTGGACTAGAGACACTGTGGCTGGACCAGAGACACTGTGGCTGGACTAGAGACACTGTGGCTGGACTAGAGACAATGTGGCTGGACCAAATACACTGTGTCTGGAAGATAGACAATGTGGCTGGACCAGAGACACTGTGGCTGGACTAGAGACAATGTGGCTGGACCAGAGACACTGTGGCTGGACCAGAAACACTGTGGCTGGACCAGAGACACTGTGCCTGGACTAGAGACACTGTGGCTGGACTAGAGACACTGTGGCTGGACCAGATACAATGTGGCTGTACTAGAGACACTGTGGCTGGACTAGAGACACTGTGGCTGGACTAGAGACACTGTGGCTGGACTAGAGACAATGTGGCTGGACCAGAGACACTGTGGCTGGACCAGAGACACTGTGGCTGGACTAGAGACACTGTGGCTGGACTAGAGACAATGTGGCTGGACTAGAGACAATGTGGCTGGACCAGAGACACTGTGGCTGGACCAGAGACACTGTGGCTGGACTAGAGACACTGTGGCTGGACTAGAGACAATGTGGCTGGACTAGAGACAATGTGGCTGGACCAGAGACACTGTGGCTGGACCAGAGACACTGTGGCTGGACTAGAGACACTGTGGCTGGACTAGAGACACTGTGGCTGGACCAGAGACACTGTGCCTGGACTAGAGACACTGTGGCTGGACCAGAGACAATGTGGCTGGACCAAATACACTGTGTCTGGAAGATAGACAATGTGGCTGGACTAGAGACAATGTGGCTGGACTAGAGACAATGTGGCTGGACTAGAGACACTGTGGCTGGACTAGAGACAATGTGGCTGGACCAGAGACACTGTGGCTGGACCAGAGACACTGTGGCTGGACTAGAGACACTCTGGCTGGACTAGAGACAATGTGGCTGGACCAAATACACTGTGTCTGGAAGATAGACAATGTGGCTGGACTAGAGACAATGTGGCTGGACTATAGACAATGTGGCTGGACCAGAGACACTGTGGCTGGACTAGAGACAATGTGGCTGGACTATAGACAATGTGGCTGGACCAGAGACACTGTGGCTGGACCAGAGACACTGTGGCTGGACCAGAGACACTGTGGCTGGACTAGAGACGCTGTGGCTGGACTAGAGACACTGTGGCTGGACTAGAGACACTGTGGATGGACCAGAGACAATGTGGCTGGACTAGAGACACTGTGGATGGACCAGAGACAATGTGGCTGGACTAGAGACACTGTGGCTGGACCAGAGAAGAAGGAGAAGGAGAGGAGAGGAAGGAGAAGGAGTAGGAGAGGAGGAGAAGTAGAAGGAGAGGAGGAGAAGGAGAGGAGAAGAAGGAGAGGAAGACAAGGAGAGGATGACAAAGAGAGGAGGAGGAGGAGGAGAGGAGAGGGAGAGGAGGAGAAGGAGAGGATGAGAAGGAGAGGGGGGGAAGGGAAGGAGCGGAGGAGAAGGAGGAGAGGATGAGAAGGAGAGGAAGGGAAGCAAAGGAGGAGAAGGAGAGGAGAAGAAGGAGAGGGAGTAGGAGAGGAGGAGAAGGAGAGGAGGAGAAGGAGAAGGAGTAGGAGAGGAGGAGAAGTAGAAGGAGATGAAGACAAGGAGAAGATGAGTAGGAGAGGAGTAGAAGGAGAGGAAGACAAGGAGAGGATGACAAAGAGAGGAAGGGAAGGAGCGGAGGAGAAGGAGGAGAGGATGAGAAGGAGAGGAAGGGAAGGAAAGGAGGAGAAGGAAAGGAGGAGAAGAAGGAGAGGAAGACAAGGAGAAGAGGAGAAGGAGAGGATGAGAAGGAGAGGAGGGGAAGGAGTGTGGGAGAAGGAGAGGAGGAGAAAAAGGAGAGGAAGACAAGGAGAAGAGGAGAAGGAGAAGAGAAGAAGAGGAGGAGGAGAGGAGGGGAAGGAGTGTGGGAGAAGGAGAGGAGGAGAAGGAGACGATGAGAAGGAGAGGAGGGGAAGGAGAGGAGTAGAAGTAGAGGATGACAAAGAGAGGAGGAGGAGGAGAGGAGGAGAAGGAGAGGAGGAGAAGGAGAGGATGAGAAGAAGAGGAGGGGAAGGGAATGAGCGGAGGAGAAGGAGGAGAGGATGAGAAGGAGAGGAAGGGAAGGAAAGGAGGAGAAGGAAAGGAGGAGAAGAAGGAGAGGAAGACAAGGAGAAGAGGAGAAGGAGAGGATGAGAAGGAGAGGAGGGGAAGGAGTGTGGGAGAAGAAGAGGAGGAGAAAAAGGAGAGGAAGACAAGGAGAAGAGGAGAAGGAGAGGAGAAGAAGAGGAGGAGAAGGAGAGGAGGGTAAGGAGTGTGGGAGAAGGAGAGGAGGAGAAGGAGAGGATGAGTAGGAGAGGAGGGGAAGGAGTGTGGGAGAAGGAGAGGAGCATTTTTATACAGTAAACACATTGCCTCTACAACCCCATCACTTAAATGTAATGCTACATACTTCCCATCTGTCATTCAGGCGTTTGCCACCTGGCTTTGGGACCATGGGAATGCCCTGCTTGTTATTGTGTGAATCATATCATATTTGATGGTTGACTGAAGAATGCCACAAACACAACACCAACAACAAAAACAGAAGGCCAAACACATCTGTTTACAGAGAAGGAGCACTTGAATCAAGGTTGCGGCTATAAGTGACAATGTTCCAAGAAAGCAATTGTAGGCTACGCCTGCCAGCTAAGTTTGATAGCACTAGGCTGGTATTACAGCCCAGAGTCATTATACAACATAGAATGAATGGCAGGCTGGTATTACAGCCCAGAGTCATTATACAACATAGAATGAATGGCAGGCTGGTATTACAGCCCAGAGTCATTATACACCATAGAATGAATTGCAGGCTGGTATTACAGTCCAGAGTCATTATACACCATAGAATGTATGGCTGAATGGTATTACAGCCCAGAGTCATTATACAACATAGAATGTATGTCTGGCTGGTATTACAGCCCAGAGTCATTATACACCATAGAATGTATGGCTGAATGGTATTACAGCCCAGAGTCATTATACAACATAGAATGTATGTCTGGCTGGTATTACAGCCCAGAGTCATTATACACCATAGAATGTATGGCTGGCTGGTATTACAGCCCAGAGTCTGTTATACAACATAGAATGTATGAGTGGATTTAAGGTGGAGTTTCCTGTGCGAAAGTGTTCATAGAAGTCAGTGTCCCAAAAGGCACCATATATCCTATGAAGTGCACAACTGTTTTGGGTAAAAGTAGTCCACCGTATAGGAAATACACTATATATACACAAATGTATGTGGACACACCTTCAAATTAGTGGATTCGGCTATTTCAGCCTCACCCATTGCTGGCAGGTGTATACAATCCAGCATACAGGCATGCAATCTCCATAGACAAACATTGGCAGTAGAATGGTCTGTACGGAAGAGCTCAGTGACTTCAAAAACGTGGCACTGTCATAGGATGCCACCGTTCAAGCAAGTCAGATCATCACATTTCTGTCCTGCTGGAACTGCCCCGGTCAACTGTAAGTGCTGTTATTGTGTAGCGGAAAAGTCTAGGAGCAACAACGGCTCAGCTGCGAAGTGGTAGGCCACACAAGCTCACAGAACAGGACCACCGAGTGCTGAAGCGCGTAAAAATCGCCGCGGTTACAACACTCACTACTGAGTTCCAAACTGCCTCTGGAAGAAACGTCAGCACAATATCGTCGGGAGCTTCATGAAATGGGTTTCCATGGCCGAGCGGCCGCACACAAGCCTAAGATCACCATGCGCAATGCCAAGCGTCGACTGGAGTGGTGTAAAGCCCACCGTCATTGGACTCTGGAACAGTGGAAACACGTTCTCTGGAGTGATGAATCACGCTTCACCATCTGGCAGTCCGGCAGACGAATCTGGGTTTGACGGTTGCCAGGAGAACTCCACCTGCCCCAATACATAGTGCCAACTGTAATGTTTGGTGGAGGAGGAATAATGGTCTGTGGCTGTTTTTCATGGTTCGTGCTAGGCCCCTTAGTTCCAGTGAATTGAATTCTTAAATCTACAGCACACAATGACATTCTAAATGATTCTGTGCTTCCAACTTTGTGCCAACAGTTTGGGGAAGTCCTTTTCCTGTTTCAGCATGACAATGCCCCCGTGCACAAAGCGAAGTCCATACAGAAATTGTTTGTCGAGATCGGTGTGGAAGAACTTGACTGGCCTGTACAGAGCCCTGACCTCAACCCCATCGAACACCTTCGTGATGAATTGGAATGCCGAAAGGCCAACCAGTCCTAATCACCCAACATCATTACCCGACCTCACTAATGCTCATGGCTGAATGGAAGCAAGTCCCCGCAGCAATGTTCCAACATCTATTGGAATGCCTTCCCAGAAGAGTGGTGGCTGTTATAGCAGCAAAGAGGGGACCAACTCCATATAAATGCCCATGATTTTGGAATGAGATGTACAACGAGCAGTTCTCCACATACGTTTCAAATCAAATCAAATGTATTTGTCACATACACATAGTTCACAGATGTTAATGCGCGTGCAGCGAATTGCTTGTGCTTCTAGTTCCGACAATGCAGTAATAACCAACGCGTAATCTAACTAACACTTCCAAAACTACTACCTTATACACACAAGTGTAAAGGGATAAAGAATATGTACATAAAGATATATGAATGAGTGATGGTACAGAGCGGCATAAGCAAGATTCAGTAGATGGTATAGAGTACAGTATATACATATGAGATGAGTAATGTAGGGTATGTAAACATTATATAAAGTGGCATTGTTTAAAGTGGCTAGTGACACATTACATCAAGATGGCAAGATGCAGCAGGTGGTATAGAGTACAGCATATATATATGAGATGAGTAATGTAGGGTTTAGTCATGCAGTGTAGCTAGGTAGCCAGCTAGAAAACGTAGCTACCCACAATGATACCAAATTCCCTAAACAAACTGCACTATCAATTTAGGGACGGCACAACGCATCTGGGACTAAAGGGGCAGACTAATGTGCTAGACACTCCGTTAATTACTCATTTCTCGTGGTAGCAATATCGCAAAAATAGGATCAATGGCTCGATGGAGAGAAGACATCCTCATTGGAGAGAAGACATCCTCATTGGATAGAAGACATCTTCATTGTAATGAGATTACATACATCCTCATTGGCCAGTATTGAAATCTGACAGGAGAGAAGACATCCTCATTGGCCAGTATTGAAATCTGACCTGATAGAAGACATCGCCATTGGATAGAAGACGTCCTCATTGGCCAGTATTGAAATCTGACAGGAGAGAAGACATCCTCATTGGCCAGTATTGAAATCTGACCTGATAGAAGACATCGCCATTGGATAGAAGACGTCCTCATTGGCCAGTATTGAAATCTGACAGGAGAGAAGACATCCTCATTGGCCAGTATTGAAATCTGACCTGATAGAAGACATCGCCATTGGATAGAAGACGTCCTCATTGGCCAGTATTGAAATCTGAGAGGAGAGAAGAAATCCTCATTGGCCAGTATTGAAATCTGACCTGATAGAAGACATCACCATTGGATAGAAGACGTCCTCATTGGCCAGTATTGAAATCTGACCTGATAGAAGACGTCGCCATTGGATAGAAGACATCCTCATTGGATAGAAGACATCCTCATTGTAATGAGATTATGTGGTATGTTAATTGGAGTAGGTCTAGGGTGTCCGGGATGAGGGATTTAATGTGTACCATGACTTTTAAATCACTTCATGATTACAGATGTGAGTGCTACAGGGTGGTAGTCATTGTGGTTAGTTCTTGGCAACAAACAGGAATGATGGTGGTGAGTTTGAATCGTGTGGGGATTACAGGCTAGGACAAGTAGAGGTTAAAAACGACCTTGACGATGCCTGGCAGCTGTCCTGCGCATGCTTTGAGAAGCGCGCCCTGGAATACCATCCAGCCCAGCGGCCTTGCGAGTGTTGAACAAATTACAAACCTTACTCAAGTCGGCCTGGGAGAGCGAGACCACCCAGTCTTCTGGCTCGGCAGAGGTCCTGACGTACGGCTCTACGTTGATTTGGTTGAGTTCGTCAGGTAGAGAGGCGTTATTGGATTGATAATGGCTTGGTCTTCCTTTGTAATCCATAATGGACTGCACGCCCTGAGACATGGAGCGCTGGAGACGGTGCAATAGAATTCCACCTTGCTCCTTTTTGCCTGTTTGATGTCTCTGTGGAGGTTGTAGTTGGACTTTTTAATATGTATTCATGTCCTCCGCCGTAACCTCGGGTTGTCTACGATAGCCCTGTATACTACGGTAGCTCCGTCCTTTAGTTTGTGATAATCCAGGGATTTCAATTGGGTAAGTAGTGGACCTTCACTTCGCCGATACATTTACTGATAAGGTCGATGCTATCGGCGGAGGTCTTGGAACATATTCCAGTCAGCACTGGTCAAAGCAGTCCTGCGGCTTAGCTTCCGCTTCGGAGGACCTTTTATCTACGGAAATCGTCACAGGTACTTCCTGTTTGAGTATAGTCATGATCTGATTTGCCGAAGGGAGGACAAGGGAGGGCCTTGTGTGCTTGCTTGTATTTTTTATTTTTTTTTTTTAACCTTTATTTAACCAGGCAAGTCAGTTAAGAACAAATTCTTATTTTCAATGACGGCCTGGGAACAGTGGGTTAACTGCCTGTTCAGGGGCAGAACGACAGATTTGTACCTTGTCAGCTCGGGGGTTTGAACTCACAACCTTCCGGTTACTAGTCCAACACTCTAACCACTAGGCTACCCTGCCGCCCCTTGTAGGTTGAAGTAACAACGGTCTAGGACTTTATCACCCCCTTGTGGTGAAGGAGACGCGTTGACAGAAGTTGGGCATCACGTGTCTTAGTAGCGCAGAATTAAAAATCAACGGCAACAAGCCTCGTACTTCTTGTTGAGTGCCAGCCTATTGTTGTTGTTGCCCTGAGGTGGAATATACAGTACACAGCAGTCACGAAAACAGACAAAAACTCTCTCGGAGGTAGAAGGGTCTGGCATTAGATCACGCCCCCCACTCCATCATACCAAATGATAGGGGATACATTTAGTCAGGGCTCCCCCCACTCCATCATACCATATGATAGGGGATACATTTAGTCAGGACGCCCCCCACTCCATCATACCAAATGATAGAGGATACATTTAGTCAGGACGCCCCCCACTCCATCATACCAAATGATAGAGGATACATTTAGTCAGGGCTCCCCCCACTCCATCATACCATATGATAGGGGATACATTTAGTCAGGACGCCCCCCACTCCATCATACCAAATGATAGAGGATACATTTAGTCAGGACGCCCCCCACTCCATCATACCAAATGATAGAGGATACATTTAGTCAGGGCTCCCCCCACTCCATCATACCAAATGACAGAGGATACATTTAGTCAGGACGCCCCCCACTCCATCATACCAAATGATAGAGGATACATTTAGTCAGGGCTCCCCCCACTCCATCATACCAAATGATAGAGGATACATTTAGTCAGGACGCCCCCCACTCCATCATACCAAATGATAGGGGATACATTTAGTCAGGACGCCCCCCACTCCATCATACCAAATGATAGAGGATACATTTAGTCAGGACGCCCCCCACTCCATCATACCAAATGATAGAGGATACATTTAGTCAGGGCTCCCCCCACTCCATCATACCAAATGATAGAGGATACATTTAGTCAGGGCTCCCCCCACTCCATCATACCAAATGATAGAGGATACATTTAGTCAGGACGCCCCCTTCTCCATCATACCAAATGATAGAGGATACATTTAGTCAGGGCTCCCCCCACTCCATCATACCAAATGATAGAGGATACATTTAGTCAGGGCTCCCCCCACTCCATCATACCAAATGATAGAGGATACATTTAGTCAGGACGCCCCCCACTCCATCATACCAAATGATAGGGGATACATTTAGTCAGGACGCCCCCCACTCCATCATACCAAATGATAGAGGATACATTTAGTCAGGGCGCCCCCCACTCCATCATACCATATGATAGAGGATACATTTAGTCAGGGCGCCCCCCACTCCATCATACCAAATGATAGAGGATACATTTAGTCAGGACGCCCCCCACTCCATCATACCAAATGATAGAGGATACATTTAGTGCAGCAACAAACAAAAAAAATAGTAAAGATAATCAACTAAAATAATCACAAGTTGGATCAGAGCTCGCAAGACGCAAAGGCGTCATCGGGAACTGACATGAACTGAACCTGGTTACTGAATAGTTTAACAATTACATCCTCCTCCTTTCCCTTTCCTCCCTTCCTCCATCTGTCATCCACCCACTCCAGCCCTTCCTCATGGTTTATCCTCCAGGAGGACAGGGGGGGGGGGGGGTCAGTACAGCATCAACACGCACACACACACCAGACGCCAGTTCATTCTGTTCACTTGGTCCTCTACAGCTGTTCTGCACCCAACATCCTGACAGAGAGAGTAGAGAACAGAGATAGTAGAGAACAGAGAGAGTAGAGAGTAGCCTAGAGAACAGAGAGAGTAGAGAGTAGCCTAGAGAACAGAGAGAGTAGAGAGTAGCATAGAGAACAGAGAGAGTATAAAGTAGCCTAGAGAACAGAGAGAGTAGAGAGTAGCCTAGTGAACAGAGAGAGCAGCCTAGAGAACAGAGAGAGTAGAGAACAGAGAGAGTAGAGAGCAGCCTAGAGAACAGAGAGAGTAGAGAACAGAGAGAGTAGTGTAGCCCAAATAACAGAGAGAGTAGAGAACAGAGAGAGTAGAGAACAGAGAGAGTAGAGAGTAGCCTAGAGTACAGAGAGAGTAGAGAACAGAGAGAGTAGAGAACAGAGAGAGTAGAGAACAGATATAGTAGAGAACAGAGAGAGTAGAGAACAGAGAGAGTAGAGAACAGAGAGAGTAGAGAACAGAGAGAGTAGAGAGTAGCCTAGAAAACAGAGATAGTAGAAAGTAGAGAACAGAGAGAGTAGAGAACAGACAGAGTAGAGAGTAGAGAGTTGCCTAGAGTACAGAGAGAGTAGAGAACAGAGAGAGTAGAGAACATAGTATAGAACAGAGAGAGTAGAGAACAGAGAGAGTAGAGAACAGAGAGAGTAGAGAACAGAGAGAGTAGAGAACAGAGAGAGTAGAGAACAGAGATAGTAGAGAACAGAGATAGTAGAGAACAGAGAGAGTAGAGAACAGAGAGAGTAGAGAACAGAGAGAGTAGAGAACATAGATAGTATAGAACAGAGAGAGTAGAGAACAGAGAGAGTAGAGAACAGAGAGAGTAGAGAACAGAGATAGTAGAGAACAGAGATAGTACAGAACAGAGAGAGTAGAGAGTAGCCTAGAAAACAGAGATAGTAGAAAGTAGAGAACAGAGAGAGTAGAGAACAGACAGAGTAGAGAGTAGAGAGTAGCCTAGAGTACAGAGAGAGTAGAGAACAGAGAGAGTAGAGAACAGACAGAGTAGAGAGTAGAGAGTAGCCTAGAGAACAGAGAGAGTAGTGTAGCCTAGATAACAGAGAGAGTAGAGAGTAGCCTAGAAAACAGAGATAGTAGAAAGTAGAGAACAGAGAGAGTAGAGAACAGAGAGAGTAGAGAACAGAGAGAGTAGAGAACAGAAATAGTAGAGAACAGAGATAGTAGAGAACAAAGAGAGTAGAGAACAGAGAGAGTAGAGAACAGAGATAGTAGAGAACAGAGATAGTAGAGAACAGAGAGAGTAGAGAACAGAGATAGTAGAGAACAGAGATAGTAGAGAACAGAGAGAGTAGAGAGTAGCCTAGAGAACAGAGAGAGTAGAGAGTAGCCTAGAGAACAGAGAAAGTAGAGAGTAGCATAGAGAACAGAGAGAGTATAAAGTAGCCTAGAGAACAGAGAGAGTAGAGAGTAGCCTAGTGAACAGAGAGAGCAGCCTAGAGAACAGAGAGAGTAGAGAACAGAGAGAGTAGAGAGCAGCCTAGCGAACAGAGAGAGTAGAGAACAGAGAGAGTAGAGAGCAGCCTAGAGAACAGAGAGAGTAGTGTAGCCCAAATAACAGAGAGAGTAGAGAACAGAGAGAGTAGAGAGTAGCCTAGAGTACAGAGAGAGTAGAGAACAGAGAGAGTAGAGAACAGAGAGAGTAGAGAACAGATATAGTAGAGAACAGAGAGAGTAGAGAACAGAGAGAGTAGAGAACAGAGAGAGTAGAGAGTAGCCTAGAAAACAGAGATAGTAGAAAGTAGAGAACAGAGAGAGTAGAGAACAGACAGAGTAGAGAGTAGAGAGTTGCCTAGAGTACAGAGAGAGTAGAGAACAGAGAGAGTAGAGAACATAGATAGTATAGAACAGAGAGAGTAGAGAACAGAGAGCGTAGAGAACAGAGAGAGTAGAGAACAGAGATAGTAGAGAACAGAGATAGTAGAGAACAGAGAGAGTAGAGAACAGAGAGAGTAGAGAACAGAGATAGTAGAGAACAGAGAGAGTAGAGAACAGAGAGAGTAGAGAACAGAGAGAGTAGAGAACAGAGAGAGTAGAGAACATAGATAGTATAGAACAGAGAGAGTAGAGAACAGAGAGAGTAGAGAACAGAGAGAGTAGAGAACAGAGATAGTAGAGAACAGAGATAGTAGAGAACAGAGAGAGTAGAGAGTAGCCTAGAAAACAGAGATAGTAGAAAGTAGAGAACAGAGAGAGTAGAGAACAGACAGAGTAGAGAGTAGAGAGTAGCCTAGAGTACAGAGAGAGTAGAGAACAGAGAGAGTAGAGAACAGACAGAGTAGAGAGTAGCCTAGAGAACAGAGAGAGTAGTGTAGCCTAGATAACAGAGAGAGTAGAGAACAGAGAGAGTAGAGAGTAGCCTAGAGTACAGAGAGAGTAGAGAACAGAGAGAGTAGAGAGTAGCCTAGAAAACAGAGATAGTAGAAAGTAGAGAACAGAGAGAGTAGAGAACAGACAGAGTAGAGAGTAGAGAGTAGCCTAGAGTACAGAGAGAGTAGAGAACAGAGAGATTAGAGAACAGAGAGAGTAGAGAACAGAGAGAGTAGAGAACAGAGATAGTAGAGAACAGAGATAGTAGAGAACAGAGAGAGTAGAGAACATAGAGAGTAGAGAACAGAGATAGTAGAGAACAGAGATAGTAGAGAACAGAGAGAGTAGAGAACAGAGATAGTAGAGAACAGAGATAGTAGAGAACAGAGAGAGTAGAGAGTAGCCTAGAGAACAGAGAGAGTAGAGAGTAGCCTAGAGAACAGAGAAAGTAGAGAGTAGCATAGAGAACAGAGAGAGTATAAAGTAGCCTAGAGAACAGAGAGAGTAGAGAGTAGCCTAGTGAACAGAGAGAGCAGCCTAGAGAACAGAGAGAGTAGAGAACAGAGAGAGTAGAGAGCAGCCTAGCGAACAGAGAGAGTAGAGAACAGAGAGAGTAGAGAGCAGCCTAGAGAACAGAGAGAGTAGTGTAGCCCAAATAACAGAGAGAGTAGAGAACAGAGAGAGTAGAGAACAGAGAGAGTAGAGAGTAGCCTAGAGTACAGAGAGAGTAGAGAACAGAGAGAGTAGAGAACAGAGAGAGTAGAGAACAGATATAGTAGAGAATAGAGAGAGTAGAGAACAGAGAGAGTAGAGAACAGAGAGAGTAGAGAACAGAGAGAGTAGAGAGTAGCCTAGAAAACAGAGATAGTAGAAAGTAGAGAACAGAGAGAGTAGAGAACAGACAGAGTAGAGAGTAGAGAGTTGCCTAGAGTACAGCGAGAGTAGAGAACAGAGAGAGTAGAGAACATAGATAGTATAGAACAGAGAGAGTAGAGAACAGAGAGAGTAGAGAACAGAGAGAGTAGAGAACAGAGATAGTAGAGAACAGAGATAGTAGAGAACAGAGAGAGTAGAGAACAGAGAGAGTAGAGAGTAGCCTAGAAAACAGAGATAGTAGAAAGTAGAGAACAGAGAGAGTAGAGAACAGACAGAGTAGAGAGTAGAGAGTAGCCTAGAGTACAGAGAGAGTAGAGAACAGAGAGAGTAGAGAACAGACAGAGTAGAGAGTAGAGAGTAGCCTAGAGAACAGAGAGAGTAGTGTAGCCTAGATAACAGAGAGAGTAGAGAACAGAGAGAGTAGAGAGTAGCCTAGAGTACAGAGAGAGTAGAGAACAGAGAGAGTAGAGAGTAGCCTAGAAAACAGAGATAGTAGAAAGTAGAGAACAGAGAGAGTAGAGAACAGACAGAGTAGAGAGTAGAGAGTAGCCTAGAGTACAGAGAGAGTAGAGAACAGAGAGATT
>NC_048579.1:2973163-3048163 GCF_013265735.2 Oncorhynchus mykiss | reverse complement strand
AGGGGGAGGTGGGAACCCAGCTGCTGTAGTAGTGAGGGGGAGGTGGGAACCCAGCTGCTGTAGTAGTGAGGGGGAGGTGGGAACCCAGCTGCTGTAGTAGTGAGGGGGAGGTGGGAACCCAGCTGCTGTAGTAGTGAGGGGGAGGTGGGAACCCAGCTGCTGTACTAGTGAGGGGGAGGTGGGAACCCAGCTGCTGTAGTAGTGAGGGGGAGGTGGGAACCCAGCTGCTATAGTAGTGAGGGGAGGTGGGAACCCAGCTGCTGTAGTAGTGAGGGGAGGTGGGAAGCCAGCTGCTGTAGTAGTGAGGGGGAGGTGGGAACCCAGCTGCTATAGTAGTGAGGGGGAGGTGGGAACCCAGCTGCTGTAGTAGTGAGGGGAGGTGGGAACCCAGCTGCTGTAGTAGTGAGGGGGAGGTGGGAACCCAGCTGCTATAGTAGTGAGGGGGAGGTGGGAACCCAGCTGCTATAGTAGTGAGGGGAGGTGGGAACCCAGCTGCTATAGTAGTAAGGGGAGGTGGGAACCCAGCTGCTGTAGTAGTGAGGGGAGGTGGGAACCCAGCTGCTATAGTAGTGAGGGGGAGATGGGAACCCAGCTGCTATAGTAGTGAGGGGAGGTGGGAACCAAGCTGCTGTAGTAGTGAGGGGGAGATGGGAACCCAGCTGCTATAGTAGTGAGGGGGAGGTGGGAGCCCAGCTGCTGTAGTAGTGAGGGGGAGGTGGGAACCCAGCTGCTGTAGTAGTGAGGGGGAGGTGGGAACCCTATTTGGGTCCGCAACCAAATCTCACTAAAGGTCCCCAAAAGGCTAGCATGGCCTGCTATGATGTTATAGGATCAAATGATTAGGTGGGTAGCAAATCAGGGGTGGTGTGGGGGTCAGGGTTGGGGTAACCTCATGCCCAGACTTAATTGCTACCAGGCTGGTGGACAAGATTAGGGTTGGTGCAGCCGGAGTGAGGGTTGAACCAGTGATCACTGTGGAAGGGGCATAAATGCACTGTTACCTGTGCCATAAGGGTCAAGGCCCCTAGGCAGAAGGTTGTTGTTCGGTCACATACAGAGTCCGTTGAATTAGGACTATTCTACTAATTTCAACAGGGTGGCCTTCTCATTCAGTAGCACAGCATTATAGCACCAAAACAGTGAGTCTACAGATTAACCCAATAATCACAAACTCGTGAGAAAACACACTGAAACTAATACAGGCAAGTGAAAAGTTTGCTTTAAAAACGGTAACAGGAGACTTCTACAGAAGACTTATTGGCCTGGTAAAGTGTAACTTTGTCTTATAAGGGTGCTTGACTTGTCCTGAAATAGGTGCGATAGTCATTTTGCTACTGTTTATACAGTATTTAGGTGAAGGAACTCCTCAACACTGTTTACCTAATATTCTATAAGAAAAACAAGGAGTTCGAGCAGTAGAACATTTGAGGCGCTTGAACTCAGCTCCAGCTCAGCTCCAGCTCAGCTCCAGCTCAGCTCCAGCGAGCTCCAGCGAGCTCCAGCTCAGCTCCAGCGAGCTCCAGCGAGCTCCTGCCCAAGTCAAGCACTGGGTACAATTATTATTTTGATTTGGATCCTATAACCTTTCCAGTATAGGGAGATAAAAAGACGGGCGCACTATGCATTAAACTTTGTGCGTCAGCCACACAGAACCGTCAATAAAGGCTGAAATGTGAGAAACCGCAGAAGTTTATTTGCTCCTTAAGAGAAAGTCCTTTAACGTTATAGTGTAAATGTTGACATCACCATGTTCCACTTCGCAAACACAGCAGACATCTAATTTTCACACTCGCACTGGCAGGTAGAACCTGTGCTTCCTCACGTTAAGGGCCTGTGGCCGAATAGCCAACAGCTCCAAAGATAACCTGTGTGTCCTCACGTTAAGGGCATGTGGCCGAATAGCCAACAGCTCCAAAGATAACCTGTGCTTCCTCACGTTAAGGGCCTGTGGCCGAATAGCCAACAGCTCCAAAGATAACCTGTGCGTCCTCACGTTAAGGGCCTGTGGCCGAATAGCCAACAGCTCCAAAGATAACCTGTGCTTCCTCACGTTAAGGGCCTGTGGCCGAATAGCCAACAGCTCCAAAGATAACCTGTGCTTCCTCACGTTAAGGGCCTGTGGCCGAATAGCCAACAGCTCCAAAGATAACCTGTGCGTCCTCACGTTAAGGGCCTGTGGCCGAATAGCCAACAGCTCCAAAGATAACCTAGATCCCAAACCTTCACATGGGCCTATGAATGTGTTGTTTCATTAAATCCTAAATCTAATTACATAAAAAACGGATTAAAATATCTGCAGCTAACTTTATAATATAATAAGGTAATATTTGATGTGTGAAGTAGGTAATGTCATCGATCATCTTTTTATATTCTATTATTTATGTAGATGTTTTTTTTGTGTAGGGGTGTTTTTGTAATAGGCCTGACTTGAATATCGTGTTGTATATTTTTGTCCCCTAAAAAATAAGCATAAATATATATATATATATTTATATTTATATTTATATATATATATATAAGAATATTTCCAATAAATCACACATTAGTAGACAGCACGCAATATAAATAGTAACAGAACTCAGGAAATCAAAGTAACATTATTGGAACATAAATACTTTTATTGTTTATTTTTATATGTATTATTGGGCTATAAAGTATTAATACATGCATCGACACCAGACTAAAAGGCATCAGTGTTATTTACAAACGTGTTGGCTAAAAGACAAGAATAGTTTTATAATAGCCTAAGCCACTTACTTACCTGTTGGAATTGGCTGCTGATTGCTGTCAGATGAGTGGGCATTGGAAATGAAGTGTTTCCAGGAAAAACACAATATGAAAAAGAGATTGAAATAGTCCATGTCTGCGGTGTGTTGATGGCCCAGGGCAGCAGTCCCTTGTTTCAGAGCGGGGTTAGGGGACTGACTGGACCGGGGCTTCTCCTCAGCTCGTCCGCGCTGAGCTGCTGGTCAGGACCCTCTCCTCTCGCGATAATAAAATAATGAAAGAAACAAGCCGTCAACCAAACTTCAGCCTGCGTTTCTCTAAAACAGAGAGAGTGAGTGAGACGCAACAGTTGGTCAGTCGGCCGAGGTCTGCTGGTATAAATACAGTCATTCAGGCAGAGAAAAGAACGGTAAAGGCGTGGTTCCTTAATTGTAACTGTAGCATTTGCTACTTTTCCAGTAGTGTTGCATGGTGGCTGAACAGAGAGAGAGGGGGGAGAGAGAGAGATGGGGGAGCGAGAGAGAGAGAGAGGAGAGAGTGTTTCTACACCGGTCGGGTGGTGAAACTTGGAGTGAATTTCCCAAGAAGGCCTACCTCAACTCCTCCACAGATTTGAGCGTAGAATCTCGTTTTTAAATTAACCTCTGACTCCTTCCAGTCGCTAAGGTGAAATGCACAAGTTTTTTTTTTATTTTTATAAAACGTTAATCAAATAATACAAGCACCGACTGTTTCCTCGTTTCCTTGACAGCTCAGCGCGAATGTGCATGTGCGTATTGAATCTCAACATGGAAACAGTGGTTGTATTAACGTATTTAAAACGCAAAAAAAATGAGCAAACAAAGAAAGGCACGCAACAACAGGGGACAAACATAGCTACACGGTAAGGTCTTAAGAAAGCATGTTTTTGTAGAATTGACACAGAGAGTCGGGGGGTTCATAATAAATAAAAACGAGTCTATGCACAACTCTGTGGAGGAGTTGAGGTACTTGGCTTGGTGTGATTGAACAACTGCAGCAGTGTTGGTCAAACCCCCTACCGTCCTAAAGTAAATACCCCCCCCCCCCTTCCCAATGTGACTAAAATACACGAAGCCTGCGTGGTCAACAGGGCTTTCTTTCTCTGTCCTTAGTTCTGATAAATGCCTCTTGTTCCAACTCAAAATGACTCGAGAAATGCAAATATGACTTAAACTACAAGACAAGTAACTTTTCAGAAATATGCACATGAGTTCAACGGAAATGAAATCAAACTGGTGGATCCACACACAGGATCTGGCAAGAGACGAGCAGCCTAAACAATGACAACTTTTAGAAAAGGATAGATGTTGAAATAATACAACTACTGCCTTTTTCAGACTGTGGAGCCAGGATGGAGCCGGTTTCCACTAGTTAACGACTAGTAACACTCTGGGACAGGTTTCCACTAGTTAACGACTAGTAACACTCTGGGACAGGTTTCCACTAGTTAATGACTAGTAACACTCTGGGACAGATTTCCAATAGTTAACGACTAGTAACACTCTGGGACAGGTTTCCAATAGTTAATGACTAGTAACACTCTGGGACAGGTTTCCACTAGTTAATGACTAGTAACACTCTGGGACAGATTTCCAATAGTTAACGACTAGTAACACTCTGGGACAGGTTTCCAATAGTTAATGACTAGTAACACTCTGGGACAGGCTTCCACGAGTTAACGACTAGTAACACTCTGGGACAGGTTTCCACGAGTTAACGACTAGTAACACTCTGGGACAGGCTTCCACTAGTTAATGACTAGTAACACTCTGGGACAGGTTTCCACTAGTTAACGACTAGTAACACTCTGGGACAGGCTTCCACTAGTTAATGACTAGTAACACTCTGGGACAGGTTTCCACTAGTTAATGACTAGTAACACTCTGGGACAGGTTTCCACAAGTTAACGACTAGTAACACTCTGGGACAGGCTTCCACTAGTTAATGACTAGTAACACTTTGGGAGAGGCTTCCACTAGTTAATGACTAGTAACACTCTGGGACAGGTTTCCACGAGTTAACGACTAGTAACACTCTGGGACAGGTTTCCACGAGTTAACGACTAGTAACACTCTGGGACAGGTTTCCACTAGTTAATGACTAGTAACACTTTGGGACAGGCTTCCACTTCCACTAGTTAATGACTAGTAACACTCTGGGACAGGTTTCCACGAGTTAACGACTAGTAACACTCTGGGACAGGTTTCCACGAGTTAACGACTAGTAACACTCTGGGACAGGTTTCCACGAGTTAACGACTAGTAACACTCTGGGACAGGTTTCCACGAGTTAATGACTAGTAACACTCTGGGACAGGCTTCCACTAGTTAACGACTAGTAACACTCTGGGACAGGTTTCCACGAGTTAACGACTAGTAACACTCTGGGACAGGTTTCCACGAGTTAACGACTAGTAACACTCTGGGACAGGTTTCCACGAGTTAACGACTAGTAACACTCTGGGAGAGGCTTCCACTAGTTAACGACTAGTAACACTTTGGGACAGGTTTCCACTAGTTAATGACTAGTAACACTCTGGGACAGGTTTCCACTAGTTAATGACTAGTAACACTTTGGGAGAGGCTTCCACTAGTTAACGACTAGTAACACTCTGGGACAGGTTTCCACTAGTTAATGACTAGTAACACTCTGGGACAGGTTTCCAATAGTTAATGACTAGTAACACTCTGGGACAGGCTTCCACGAGTTAACGACTAGTAACACTCTGGGACAGGTTTCCACTAGTTAATGACTAGTAACACTCTGGGACAGATTTCCAATAGTTAACGACTAGTAACACTCTGGGACAGGTTTCCAATAGTTAATGACTAGTAACACTCTGGGACAGGCTTCCACGAGTTAACGACTAGTAACACTCTGGGACAGGTTTCCACGAGTTAACGACTAGTAACACTCTGGGACAGGCTTCCACTAGTTAATGACTAGTAACACTCTGGGACAGGTTTCCACTAGTTAACGACTAGTAACACTCTGGGACAGGCTTCCACTAGTTAATGACTAGTAACACTCTGGGACAGGTTTCCACTAGTTAATGACTAGTAACACTCTGGGACAGGTTTCCACAAGTTAACGACTAGTAACACTCTGGGACAGGCTTCCACTAGTTAATGACTAGTAACACTTTGGGAGAGGCTTCCACTAGTTAATGACTAGTAACACTCTGGGACAGGTTTCCACGAGTTAACGACTAGTAACACTCTGGGACAGGTTTCCACGAGTTAACGACTAGTAACACTCTGGGACAGGTTTCCACTAGTTAATGACTAGTAACACTTTGGGACAGGCTTCCACTTCCACTAGTTAACGACTAGTAACACTCTGGGACAGGTTTCCACGAGTTAACGACTAGTAACACTCTGGGACAGGTTTCCACGAGTTAACGACTAGTAACACTCTGGGACAGGTTTCCACGAGTTAATGACTAGTAACACTCTGGGACAGGCTTCCACTAGTTAACGACTAGTAACACTCTGGGACAGGTTTCCACGAGTTAACGACTAGTAACACTCTGGGACAGGTTTCCACGAGTTAACGACTAGTAACACTCTGGGACAGGTTTCCACGAGTTAACGACTAGTAACACTCTGGGAGAGGCTTCCACTAGTTAACGACTAGTAACACTTTGGGACAGGTTTCCACTAGTTAATGACTAGTAACACTCTGGGACAGGTTTCCACTAGTTAATGACTAGTAACACTTTGGGAGAGGCTTCCACTAGTTAACGACTAGTAACACTCTGGGACAGGTTTCCAATAGTTAATGACTAGTAACACTCTGGGAGAGGCTTCCACAAGTTAATGACTAGTAACAGTCTGGGACAGGTTTCCACAAGTTAACGACTAGTAACACTCTGGGACAGGCTTCCACTTCCACTAGTAAATGACTAGTTACACTCTGGGACAGGCTTCCACTAGTTAATGACTAGTAACACTCTGGGACAGATTTTCAATAGTTAATGACTAGTAACACTCTGGGACAGGTTTCCACTAGTTAATGACTAGTAACACTCTGGGACAGGTTTCCACTAGTTAATGACTAGTAACACTCTGGGACAGGTTTCCACTAGTTAATAAATAGTAACACTCTGGGACAGGCTTCCACTAGTTAATGACTAGTAACACTCTGGGACAGGCTTCCACTTCCACTAGTAAATGACTAGTTACACTCTGGGACAGGCTTCCACTAGTTAATGACTAGTAACACTCTGGGACAGATTTCCAATAGTTAATGACTAGTAACACTCTGGGACAGGTTTCCACTAGTTAATGACTAGTAACACTCTGGAACAGGTTTCCACTAGTTAATAAATAGTAACAGTCTGGGACAGGCTTCCATTAGTTAATGACTAGTAACACTTTGGGAGAGGCTTTCACTAGTTAATGACTAGTAACAGTCTGGGACAGGTTTCCACTAGTTAACGACTAGTAACACTCTGGGACAGGCTTCCACTTCCACTAGTAAATGACTAGTAACAGTCTGGGACAGGCTTCCACTAGTTAATGACTAGTAACAATCTGGGACAGGCTTCCACTTCCACTAGTAAATGACTAGTAACACTCTGGGACAGGCTTCCACTTCCACTACTTAATGACTAGTAACACTCTGGGACAGGTTTCCACTAGTTAATGACTAGTAACACTGGGACAGGCTTCCACTAGTTAATGACTAGTAACACTCTGGGACAGTTTTCCACTTATTAATGACTAGTAACACTCTGGGACAGGCTTCCACTAGTTAATGACTAGTAACATTCTGGGACAAGCTTCCTCTAGTTAGTGGACTAGTAACACTCTGGGACATGCTTCCACTAGTTAATGGACTAGTAACACTCTTGAACAAGCTTCCACTAGTTAATGACTAGTAACACTCTGGGACAGGCTTCCACTTCCACTAGTTAATGACTGGAATCAGGCTAGTCCCATAATGGTTTTTAAGGAACTGGAATCAGGCTAGTCCCATAATGATTAAGGAACTAGAATAAGGCTAGTTCCATAATGATTAAGGACCTGGAATCAGGCTAGTCCCAAAATGATTAAGGAACTGGAATCAGGCTAGTCCCATAATGGTTTCTAAGGATCTGGAATCAGGCTAGTCCCATAATGATTAAGGAACTGGAATCAGGCTAGTCCCATAATGATTAAGGAACTGGAATCAGGCTATTCCCATAAAGATTAAGGAACTGGAATAAGGCTACTCCCATAATGGTTTCTAAAGCACTGGAATCAGGCTAGTCCCATAATGATTTTATAAGGAACTGGAATAAGGCTAGTCCCATAATGATTAAGGAACCGGAATAAGGCTAGTCCCATAATGGTTTCTAAAGAACTGGAATCAGGCTAGTCCCATAATGATTTCAAAGGACCTGGAATTAGGCGTGTCCCATATTGATTAAAGAACTGGAATCAGGCTAGTCCCATAATAATTAAGGAACTGGAATTAGGCTAGTCCCATTTTGATTTCTAAGGATCTGGAATCAGGCTAGTCCCATAATGATTAAGGAACTGGAATCAGGCTAGACCCATAATGATTCAGTATCTGGAATCAGAATAGTCCCATAATGATTTCTAAGGAACTGGAATCAGGCTTGTCCCATAATGTTTTTTAAGCAACTGGAATCAGGCTAGTCCCATAATGGTTTTTAAGGAACTGGAATCAGGCTAGTCCCATAATGGTTTCTAAGGAATTGGAATCAGGCTAGTCCCATAATGGTTTCTAAAGAACTGGAATACAGCTAGTCACATAATGATCAAGGAACTGGAATCAGGCTAGTCCCATAATGGTTTCTAAGGAACTGGAATACAGCTAGTGACATAATGATTAAGGAACTGGAATCAGGCTAGTCCCATAAAGGTTTCTAAGGACCTGGAATCGGGCTAGTCCCATAATGGTTTCTAAGGAACTGGAATACGGCTAGTCCCATAATGGTTTCTAAGGAACTGGAATACAGCTAGTCACATAATGATCAAGGAACTGGAATCAGGCTAGTCCCATAATGGTTTCTAAGGAACTGGAATACAGCTAGTCACATAATGATTAAGGAACTGGAATCAGGCTAGTCCCATAAAGGTTTCTAAGGACCTGGAATCGGGCTAGTCCCATAATGGTTTCTAAGGAACTGGAATAAGGCTAGTCCCATAATGGTTTCTAAAGCACTGGAATCAGGGTAGTCCCATAATGATTTTATAAGGAACTGGAATAAGACTAGTCCCATAATGATTAAGGAACTGGAATAAGGCTAGTCCCATAATGGTTTCTAAAGAACTGGAATCAGGCTAGTCCCATAATGATTTCCAAGGACCTGGAATTAGGCGTGTCCCATATTGATTAAGGAACTGGAATAAGGCTAGTCCCATAATGGTTTCTAAAGAACTGGAATCAGGCTAGTCCCATAATGATTAAGGAACTGGAATTAGGCTAGTCCCATTTTGATTTCTAAGGATCTGGAATCAGGCTAGTCCCATAATAATTAAGGAACTGGAATCAGGCTAGTCCCATAATGATTCAGTATCTGGAATCAGAATAGTCCCATAATGATTAATGAACTGGAATCAGGCCAGTCCCAGAATGATTTCCAAGGACCTGGAATCAGGCTAGTCCCATAATGATTTCTAAGGACCTGGAATTAGGCTAGTCCCATAATGGATTCTAAAGAACTGGAATCAGGCTAGTCCCATAATGTTTTTTAAGGAACTGGAATTAGGCTAGTCCCATAATGGTTTCTAAAGAACTGGAATCAAGCTAGTCCCATAATGTTTTTTAAGGAACTGGAATCAGGCTAGTCCCATAATGGTTTCTAAGGAATTGGAATCAGGCTAGTCCCATAATGGTTTCTAAGGAACTGGAATACAGCTAGTCACATAATGATTAAGGAACTGGAATCAGGCTAGTCCCATAAAGGTTTCTAAGGACCTGGAATCGGGCTAGTCCCATAATGGTTTCTAAGGAACTGGAATATGGCAAGTCCCATAATGATTAAGGAACTGGAATCAGGCCAGCCCCAGAATGATTTCTAAGGATGTGGAATCAGGCTAGCCCCATAATGGTTTCTAAGGAACTGGAATACGGCTAGTCCCATAATGATTAAGGAACTGGAATCAGGCCAGCCCCAGAATGATTTCTAAGGACCTGGAATCAGGCTAGTCCCATAATGGTTAAGGATCTGGAATCAGAATAGTCCCATAATGGTTTCTAAGGAACTGGAATACAGCTAGTCACATAATGATTATGAAACTGGAATCAGGCTAGTCCCATAGTGATTTATATGGAACTGGCATCAGGCTAGTCCCATAATGATTTCTAAGGAACTGGAATACGGCTAGTCCCAGAATGATTAAGGGACTGGAATCAGGCCAGTCCCAGAATGATTAATAAACTGGAATCAGGCCAGTCCCAGAATGATTTCCAAGGACCTGGAATCAGGCTAGTCCCATAATGATTAAGGAACATGAATCAGGCTAGTCCCTAATGGTTTCTAAGGAACTGGAATCAGGCTAGTCCCATAATGATTAAGGAATTAGAATCGACTAGTCCCAGAATGATTAAGAGACTGCAATCAGGCCAGTCCCAGAATGATTAATAAACTGGAATCAGGCCAGGACCCAGAATGATTTCCAAGGACCTGGAAGCAGGCTAGTCCCATAATGGTTTCTAAGGAATTGGAATCAGGCTAGTCCCATAGTGGTTTCTAAGGAACTGTAATCAGGCTAGTCCCATAATGGTTTCGAAGGAACTGGAATCAGGCTTGTCCCATAATACTTAAGGAACTGGAATCAGGCTAGTCCCATAATGATTAAGTAACTGGAATCAGGCTAGTCCCATACTGATTAAGGAAATGGAATCAGGCTAGTCCCATAATGATTAAGGAACTGGAATCAGGCTAATCCCATGATGGTTTCTATGGAAATGGAATCAGGCTAGTCCCATGATGAATAAGGACTTGGAATCAGGCTAGTACCAGAATGATTTATAAGGACCTGGAATCGGGCTAGTCCCATAATGGTTTCAAAGAACTGGAATACGGCTAGTCCCATAATGATTAAGGAACTGGAATCAGGCCAGCCCAAGAATGATTTCTAAGGACCTGGAATCAGACTAGTCCCATAATGGTTTCTAAGGAACTGGAATACAGCTAGTCACATAATGATTAAGGAACTGGAATCGGGCTAGTCCCATAATGATTAAGGAACTGGAATACAGCTAGTCACATAATGATTAAGGACCTGGAATCAGGCTAGTCCCATAATGATTTCTATGGAACTGGAATCAGGCTAGTCCCATAATGATTTCTAAGGAACTGGAATACAGCTAGTCCCAGAATGATTAAGGGGCTGGAATCAGGCCAGTCCCAGAATGATTAAGAAACTGGAATCAGGCCAGTCCCAAAATGATTTCCAAGGACTTGGAATAAGGCTAGTCCCATAATGGTTTCTAAGGAATTGGAATCAGGCTAGTCCCAGAATGATTTCCAAGGACCTGGAATAAGGCTAGTCCCATAATGGTTTCTAAGGAACTTGAATCAGGCTAGTCCCATAATGATTAAGGAACTGGAATCAGGCTAGTCCCATAATGATTAAGGAACTGGAATCAGGCTAGTCCCATACTGATTAAGGAAATGGAATCAGGCTAGTCCCATAATGATTAAGGAACTGGAATCAGGCTAGTCCCATAATGATTAAGGACCTGGAATCGGGCTAGTCCCATGATAGTTTCTTTGGAACTGGAATAAGGCTAGTCCCATAATGGTTTCTGAGGAACTAGAATCAGGCTAGTCCCATAATGATTAAGGAACTGGAATCAGGCTAGCCCATAATGGTTTCAAAGGAACTGGAATACAGCTAGTCCCATAATGATTAAGGAACTGGAATCAGGCTAGTCCCATAAAGGTTTCTAAGGAACTAGAATCAGGCTAGTCCCATAATGATTAAGGACTTGAAATCAGGCTAGTCCCATAATGGTTTTTAAGGAACTGGAATCAGTCTAGTCCCATAATGATTAAGGAACTGGAATCAGGCTAGTCCCATAATGATTAAGGAACTGGAATCAGGCTTGTCCCATAATGATTAAGGAACTGGAATCAGGCTAGTCCCATAATGATTAAAGATCTGGAATGAGGCTAGTCCCATAATGATTAAGGAACTGGAATCAGGCTAGTCCCATAATGATTAAGGAACTGGAATCAGGCTAGTCCCATAATGATTAAGGATCTGGAAACAGGTTAGTCCCATAATGATTAAGGATCTGGAATCAGGCTAGTCCCATAATGATTAAGGAACTGGAATCAGGCTAGTCCCATAATGATTTCTATGGAACTGGAATCAGGCTAGTCCCATAATGATTAAGGATCTGGAATCAGGCTAGTCCCATAATGATTAAGGAACTGGAATCAGGCTAGCCCATAATGGTTTCTAAGGAACTGGAATCAGGCTAGTCCCATAATGATTAAGGAACTGGAATCAGGCTAGTCCCATAAAGGTTTCTAAGGAACTAGAATCAGGCTAGTCCCATAATGATTAAGGACTTGGAATCAGGCTAGTCCCATAATGTTTTTTAAGGAACTGGAATCAGGCTAGTCCCATAATGATTAAGGAACTGGAATAAGGCTAGTCCCATAATGATTAAGGATCTGGAATCAGGCTAGTCCCATAATGATTAAGGAATTGGAATCAGGCTAGTCCCATAATGATTAAGGAACTGGAATCAGTCTAGTCCCATAATAATTAAGGAACTAGAATCAGGCTAGTCCCATAATGATTAAGGAACTGGAATCAGGCTAGTCCCATAATGATTAAGGAACTGGAATCAGGCTAGTCCCATAATGATTAAGGATCTGGAATCAGGCTAGTCCCATAATGATTAAGGAACTGGAATCAGGCTAGTCCCATAATGATTAAGGAACTGGAATCAGGCTAGTCCCATAATGATTAAGGATCTGGAAACAGGTTAGTCCCATAATGATTAAGGATCTGGAATCAGGCTAGTCCCATAATGATTAAGGAACTGGAATCAGGCTAGTCCCATAATGATTAAGGAACTGGAATCAGGCTTGTCCCATAATGATTTCTATGGAACTGGAATCAGGCTAGTCCCATAATGATTAAGGATCTGGAATCAGGCTAGTCCCATAATGATTAAGGAACTGGAATCAGGCTAGTCCCATAATGATTTCTATGGAACTGGAATCAGGCTAGTCCCATAATGATTAAGGAACTGGAATCCGGCTATTCCCATAATGATTAAGGATCTGTAATCAGGCTAGTCCCATAATGTTTTAAAATAATCTGGAATCGGGCCATTCCTATAGTTTGCTCTCGATCGCATGGCACTACAGAAGGTTGTGTGGATAACCCAGTACATCACCTGTTTCAAAGGAACTCTTTCCACGATGTCTTTCCCAATGGTGTTTTATTTCTCTCATGTGTGCCTCTGGACTGTAAGAGAAAGCATCTGATGGTCTGAGAAAGGTCTGATGTGTTGTTTAGTCATCTGGGTGTGATGTGTTTTTTAGTCATCTGCGTGTGATGTGTTGTTTAGTCATCTGGGTGTGATGTTGTTTAGTCATCTGGGTCTGATGTGTTGTTTAGTCATCTGGGTCTGATGTGTTGTTTAGTCATCTGGGTCTGATGTGTTGTTTAGTCATCTGGGTCTGATGTGTTGTTTAGTCATCTGCGTGTGATGTGTTGTTTAGTCATCTGGGTCTGATGTGTTGTTTAGTCATCTGGGTGTGATGTGTTGTTTAGTCATCTGGGTGTGATGTGTTGTTTAGTCATCTGCATGTGATGTGTTGTTTAGTCATCTGGGTCTGATGTGTTGTTTAGTCATCTGGGTCTGATGTGTTGTTTAGTCATCTGGGTCTGATGTGTTGTTTAGTCATCTGGGTCTGATGTGTTGTTTAATCATCTGCGTGTGATGTGTTGTTTAGTCATCTGGGTGTGATGTTGTTTAGTCATCTGGGTCTGATGTGTTGTTTAGTCATCTGGGTCTGATGTGTTGTTTAGTCATCTGGGTGTGATGTGTTGTTTAGTCATCTGTGTCTGATGTGTTGTTTAGTCATCTGGGTCTGATGTGTTGTTTAGTCATCTGGGTCTGATGTGTTGTTTAGTCATCTGGGTCTGATGTGTTGTTTAGTCATCTGGGTCTGATGTGTTGTTTAGTCGTCTGGGTCTGATGTGCTGTTTAGTGTCATAGACCCCCAGGCCGTAGTTATGCCTGTCTGGGTATCATTCCATTGAATGGTAGTTTTAATGTCATGTACAGTCGTGGCCAAAATAATGACACAAATATTAATTTTCACAAGGTTTGCTGCCTCAGTTTGTATGATGTCAATTTGCATATGGCCACGTATGATGGGAATTTACAATGTTATTGTAACGGCAGATTTCCTCCTCTTCGTCTGAAGAGGAGTAAGGATCGGACCAAGATGCGGCGTGGTAAGTGTTCATGTCGTTTATTTTAAAAACATAAACTGAACACTAAGCATACAAAAACAATAAACGATGACGTGAATAACCTAACCGGAACAGTACCGTGTGGCGACAAACACAGACACGGAAACACAAACACAGACTGCCCACCCCAACTCACGCCCTGACCATACTAAATAAAGACAAAACAAATGAAATAAAGGTCAGAACGTGACAGTTATGAAGAGTGATCAGATGAATTGCAAAGTCTCTCTTTGCCATGCGAATGAACCGAATCCCCCAAAAACATGTCCACTGAATTTCAGCCCTGCCACAAAAGGACCAGCTGACATCATGTCAGTGATTCTCTCGTTAACACAGGTGTGAGTGTTGACGAGGACAAGGCTGGAGATCACTCTGTCATGCTGATTGAGTTCGAATAACAGACTGGAAGCTTCAAAAGGAGGGGGGTGCTTGGAATCATTGTTCTTCCTCTGTCAACCATGGTTACCTGCACGGAAACACGTGCCGTCATCATTGCTTTGCACAAAAAGGGCTTCACTGGCAAGGATATTGCTGCCAGTAAGATTGCACCTAAATCAACCATTTATCGGAGCATCAAGATCTTCAAGGAGAGCGGTTCAATAGTTGTGAAGAAGGCTTCAGGGCACCCAAGAAAGTCCAGCAAGCGCCAGAACCGTCTCCTAAAGTTGATTTAGCTGCGGGATCACACAGAGCTTGCTCAGGAAGTTACTTCTCTCCAGGAAAAACATCAGGGACAGACTGATATCCTGCAAAAGGTACAGGGATTGGACTACTGAGGACTGGGGTAAAGTCATTTTCTCTGAAGAATCTCCCTTCCGATTGTTTGGGGTAGCCGGAAAAAAGTTTGTCCGGAGAAGACAAGGTGACCGCTACCATCAGTCCTGTGTCATGCCAACAGTAAAGCATCCCGAGACCATTCATGTGTGGGGTTGCTTCTCAGTCAAGGGAGTGGGCTCACTCACAATTTTACCTAAGAACACAGCCATGAATAAAGAATGGTACCAACACATCCCCCGAGAGCAACTTCTCCCAGCCATCCAGGAACAGTTTGGTGACAAACAATGCCTTTTCCAGCATGATGGAGCACCTTGCCATAAGGCAAAGTGATAACTAAGTGGCTCGGGGAACAAAACATTGATATTTTGGGTCCATGGCCAGGAAACTCCCCAGACCTTAATCCTATTGAGAACTGGTGGTCAACTCTCAAGAGGCGGGTGGACAAACAAAAACCCACAAATTCTGACAAACTCCAATCATTGATTATGCAAGAATGGGCTGCTATCAGTCAGGATGTGGCCCAGAAGTTAATTGACAGCATGCCAGCGCAGATGGCAGAGGTCTTAAAAAAAAGAAGGACCAACACTGCAAATATTGACTCTTTGCATCAACTTCATGTAGTTGTCAATAAAAGCCTTTGACACTTATGAAATGCTTGTAATTATACTTCAGTATTCCAAGGTAACATATGACAAAAATATCTAAAGACACTTTAATTAATATTTGTGTCATTCCCAAAACTTTTGGCCACAACTGTACACAACTACAATGAAATGCCCTTTTTCACAGCTCGAACCCTGACAATGCAGTTGTGTGTGTGTAGAGTCAGTATAAATGTATGTGCAAATTATGCGTGAGTGATGAGATGATAGAGTGAGTGTTTTGGGTGACAGTAGAATATGTGTGTAGGGCCCTGTGAGTGTGCATAGAGACAGGGCAGAAATGAGAATACAATGAGAAGAGTTGACTCAGATTGTACGTGTACCATTTAGTTATCTATTTAGTTATCTATTTATCAGTCTTAGAAGCCAATCAAGAGCCTGTTGGTGCCCGACATGATGCAAAGGAACAACTTGCCGTGCGGAAGCAGAGAGAACAGTCTATGGCTCGGGCCTGCCTTTCACACCGCCTGGTATTGAGAGCCTAGATGGCAGGGAGCTCAAAAAGCCTGATATAGAAGTTCTGGATGGCAGGGAGCTCAAAAAGCCTGATATAGAGGTTCTAGATGGCAGGGAGCTCACACTGCCTGATATAGAGGTTCTGGATGGCAGGGAGTTCACACTGCCTGATATAGAGGTTCTGGATGGCAGGGAGCTCACACTGCCTGATATAGAGGTTCTGGATGGCAGGGAGTTCACACTGCCTGATATAGAGGTTCTGGATGGCAGGGAGCTCACACCGCCTGGTATTGAGGTCCTGGATGGCAGGGAGCTCACACCGCCTGATATAGAGGTTCTGTATGGCAGGGAGCTCACACTGCCTGATATAGAGGTCCTAGATGGCAGGGAGCTCACACTGCCTGGTATACAGGTCCTGGATGGCAGGGAGCTTTCACCGCCTGATATAGAGGTCCTGGATTGCAGGGAGCTTGGTCCCAGTGATGTACTGGGCTGTCCGCACCACCCTCCATAGCGCCAATGCGATCGAGGGCGGTGCTATTGCCATACCATGCAGTGATGCAGCCAGTCAAGATGCTCTCAATGGTACAGCTGTAGAACTATTTGAGATTTTGAGGGCCCATGCCAAACCTTTTCAACCTCCTGAGGGGCAAGAGGTACTGTCGATCCTTCTTCGTGACTGTGTGTGTGTGTGTTTGAACCATTTTAGGTTCTTAGTGATTTGGACTCTGAGGAACTTGAAGCTATAGACCTGCTCCTCTGAAGTCTCCCCCTGACCTCCTCCCTGTAGGCTGCCTACCACCGTTGTCTCATCAAACTTGATGATGGTGTTGGAGTCGTGCGTGGCCACACAATCGTGGGTGAACAGGAAGTACAGGAGGGAACTAAGCACACGCCTCTGTGGGGCCCCCCGTGTTGAGGGTCAGTGTAGCGGAGGTGATGTTGCCTACCCTCACCACCTGGGGTTGGCCCGTCAGGAAGTCCAGGACCCAGTTGCAGAGGGAGGTGTTCAGTCCCAGGGTCCTAATTTGGTGACAAACTTTGATGGGGACTATGGTGTTGAATGCTAAGCTGTAGTCAATGAACAACATTCTCACATAGGCATTGCTCTTATCTACACTACCAGTCAAATGTTTGGACACACCTACTCATTCAAGGGTTTTAGTGAAGACATCAAAACTATGAAATTACCGATATGGAATCATGTAGTAACCAAAAAAGTGTTAAACAAATCAAGATATATTTTATATTTGAGATTCTTCAAATAGCCACCCTTTGCCTTGATGACAGCTTTGCACACTCTTGGAATTCTCTCAACCAGCTTCACCTGGAATGCTTTTCCAACAGTCTTGAAGTAGTTCCCACATATGCTGAGCTCTTGTTGTCTGCTTTTCCTTCACTCTGCGGTCCAACTCATCCCAAACCAATTAAATTTGGTTGTGGTCAGGGGTTTGTGGAGGCCAGGTCATCTGATGCAGCACTCCACTCTCTTTGGCCAAACTGCCCTAACACAGCCTGGAGGTGTGTTGGGTCGTTGTCCTGTTGAAAACAAATGATAGTCCCACTAAGCCCAAACCAGATGGGATGGTGTATTGCTGCAGAATGCTGTGGTAGCCATGCTGGTTAAGTGTCACAGACAGTCACAGACAGTGTCACCAGCAATGAACCCCCACACCATCACACCTCCTCCTCAATGCTTTACGGTGGGAAAAACACATGCGGAGATCATCCGTTCACCTCCTCTGGAAACAAAAATCTCCAATTTGGACTCATCAGACCAAAGGACAGATTTCCACCGGTCTAATTTCCATTGCTCATGTTTCATGGCCCAAGAAAGTCTCCTCTTCTTATTGGTGTCCTTCAGTTGTGTTTTTTTTTGCAGCAATTTGATCATGAAGGCCTGATTCACACAGTCTCCTCTGAACAGACGATGTTAAAATGTGTCTGTTACTTGAACTCTGTGAAGCATTTATTTGGGCTGCAACTTCTGAGGCTGGTAACTCATGAGAGCATGTTTCATAGTGCTTGATGGTTTTTGAGACCGCACCTGAAGAAACGTTCTTGAAATGTTCCTTATTGACTGACCTTCATGTCTTAAAGTAATGATGGACTGTCATTTCTCTTATCTTATTTGAGCTGCTATTGCCATAATATGGACTTGGTCTTTTACCAAATAGGGCTATCTTCTGTATACCACCCCTACTTTGTCATAACAAAAATGATTGGCTGAAACACATTAGGAAGGAAATCAATTCCACAAATTAATTTTTTAGAGGGCACACCTGTTAATTGAAATGCATGGTGGTTGAGAGAATGCCAAGAGTGTGTAAAGCTGTCATTAATAAGGCAAAGGGTGGCTATTTGAAGAATCTCAAATGTAAAATACATTTAGATTTGTTTAACTCTTTTTTGTTTACTACATGATGTTTTGTCCACATTTGTTTTTTCATAGTTTTGATGTCTTCACTATTAATCTATAATGTAGAAAATAGTAAAAAATTATGAAAAACCCTTGAATGAGTATGTGTTCTAAAACTTTTGACCGGTAGTGTAGGTGGGTGAGAGCAGGGTGGAAGTTGAGATTGCATCTTCTATGGATCTGTTGGAGCGGTATGCAAATTGAAGTGGGTCTAGGGTGTCTGAGATGATGGAGTTTATGTGTGCCATGATTACAGATGTCAGCGCTTCAGGGCGGTAGCCAATGTGGCAGGAAACCGTAGAGTTCTTGAGAAGATGGAATGATGGTGGTCATTTTAAAACATGTGAGGATTACAGACAAGGACAAGGGGAGGTTGAAAATGACCGTGAATATGCTTGCCAGCTGTTCTGTGCATGCTCTGAGAATGCACCCTGGAATCCCCTCAGGCCTTGTGGGTGTTGACCTGATTAAAGACTTTACTCATGTTGGCCTCGGAGAGCGAGATCACCCGATGATCTGGGTCGGTGGCAGCCCTCACACCCGGCACGATGTTGTTATTGTCAAAGAGTGCATTAAAATGCATTGAGTTGTCTGGTAAACAGGTATTGTTGCGCAGATCACTGTTGGTTGTTCCTTTGTAATCCGTAATGGACTGTAGCCACATGCGGCAGACGTCAGATCCTGTGTTATATGATTCCATCTTATTCCAATATTGTCCTTTTGCTCATTTGATGACTCTGCTGAGGTCATAGCGGGACTTATTTTACTGGTTCCTGTCCTCAGCCGTAGCCTCAGGGTTGTGATGACTGTCAGGGCTTTTCAGGTTCTCCTTAGCCTATGACATCATCCCTGTAGTCCCGTAAAGGTAGCCTAGACAGAGGAAATGGTTTATGAGTGAAATTATTTAGCCTCCAAGGTGCCTGGTAAAAGAAGAGGGAGGGAAATGGTTTAGTCTCCAAGGTGCCTAGACAGAGCGGAGGGAGGGAAATTATTTAGCCTCCAAGGTGTAAAACCTGAGAATACACAGCTAAAGTGCAATGCCAAGACATCCATATGCTTCACTTGGACTGGGACCATGCAGGGTTTTGATTATAGCTTTATTGTAAGAGTGTGGACCTCTAGAAAGGCCATCAAATGTGTTGTCAAGGCTAGAGGAGGTGTGGTTGACAAGGTTAGAGGAGATGTTGTCAAGGCTAGAGGAGGTGTGGTTGACAAGGTTAGAGCAGGTGTTGTTAAGGCTAGAGTAGACAATGTCAAAATTAGAGGAGTTGCTGTCAAGGTTAGAGGAGGTGTTGTCAAGGTTAGAGGACGTGTTGTCAAGGTTAGAGGACATGTTGTCAAGGTTAGATAAGGTGTTGTCAAGGCTAGAGTAGGTGTTGTCAAGGTTAGATAAGGTGTTGTCTAGGCTAGAGTAGGTGTTGTCAAGGCTAGAGTAGGTGTTGTCAAGGCTAGAGTAGGTGTTGTCAAGGTTAGAGGACATGTTGTTAAGGTTAGAGGAGGTGTTGTCAAGGCTAGAGTAGGTGTTGTCAATGTTAGATAAGGTGTTGTCAAGGCTAGAGTAGGTGTTGTCAAGGTTAGATAAGGTGTTGTCAAGGTTAGATGAGGTGTTCTCAAGGCTGGAGTAGGTGTTGTCAAGGCTAGAGGAGGTGATGTCAAGGTTAGAGGAGGTGTTGTCAAGGTTAGATGAGGTGTTGTCAAGGCTAGAGTAGGTGTTGTCAAGGCTAGAGTAGGTGTTGTCAAGGCTAGAGTAGGTGTTGTCAATGTTAGATAAGGTGTTGTCAAGGCTAGTGTAGGTGTTGTCAAGGCTAAAGGAGGTGTTGTCAAGGTTAGATAATGTGTTGTCAAGGTTAGATGAGGTGTTGTCAAGGCTGGAGTAGGTGTTGTCAAGGCTAGAGGAGGTGATGTCAAGGTTAGAGGAGGTATTGTCAAGGTTAGATGGGGTGTTGTCAAAGTTAGAGGATGTGTTGTCAAGGTTAGATGGGGTGTTGTCAAGGCTAGAGGAGGTGATGTCAAGGTTAGAGGGGGTATTGTCAAGGCTAGATGAGGTGTTGTCAAGGCTAGAGGGGGTGTTGTCAAGGCTAGAGCAGGTGTTGTCAAGGCTAGATGAGGTGTTGTCGAGGTTAGAGCAGGTGTTGTCAAGGCTAGATGAGGTGTTGTCAAGGTTATAGAAGGGGTTGTGAAGGCTAGAGGAGGTGTTGTCAAGGCTGGAGGAGGTGTTGTCAAGGTTAGAGCAGGTGTTGTAAAGGCTAGATGAGGGGTTGTCAAGGTTATAGAAGGGGTTGTGAAGGATAGAGGGGGTGTTGTCAAGACTAGAGGAGGTATTGTCAAGGCTAGAGGAGGTGTTGTCAAAGTTAGAGGAAGTGTTGTCAAGGTTAGAGGACGTGTTGTCAATGCTAGAGGAGGTGTTGTCAAGGCTAGAGGAGGTCTTGTCAAGGTTAGATGAGGTGTTGTCAAGGCTAAGGGATGTGTTGTCAAGGCTAGAGGAGGTGTTGTCAAGGCTGGAGGAGGTGTTGTCAAGGTTAGAGCAGGTGTTGTAAAGGCTAGATGAGGGGTTGTCAAGGTTATAGAAGGGGTTGTGAAGGCTAGAGGGGGTGTTGTCAAGACTAGAGGAGGTGTTGTAAAGGTTATAGAAGGGGTTGTGAAGGCTAGAGGAGGTGTTGTCAAAGTTAGATGATTTGTTGTCAAAGTTAGAGGAGGTGTTGTCAAGGCTAGAGGAGGTGATATCAAGGTTAGAGTAGGTGTTGTCAAGGCTAGGGGATGTGTTGTCAAGGCTAGAGGAGGTGATATCAAGGTTAGAGGAGGTGTTGTCAGGGCTAGAGGAGGTGATATCAAGGTTAGAGGAGGTGTTGTCAAGGCTAGAGGAGGTGTTGTCATGGCTAGAGGAGGTGTTGTCAAAGTTAGAGGAGGTGTTGTCAAGGCTAGAGGAGGTAGGTGATGTCAAAGTTAGAGGAAGTGTTGTCAAGGTTAGAGGACGTGTTGTCAATGCTAGAGGAGGTGTTGTCAAGGCTAGAGGAGGTCTTGTCAAGGTTAGATGAGGTGTTGTCAAGGCTAGGGGATGTGTTGTCAAGGCTAGAGGAGGTGTTGTCAAGGCTGGAGGAGGTGTTGTCAAGGTTAGAGCAGGTGTTGTCAAAGCTAGATGAGGGGTTGTCAAGGTTATAGAAGGGGTTGTGAAGGCTAGAGGGGGTGTTGTCAAGACTAGAGGAGGTGTTGTAAAGGTTATAGAAGGGGTTGTGAAGGCTAGAGGAGGTGTTGTCAAAGTTAGATGATTTGTTGTCAAAGTTAGAGGAGGTGTTGTCAAGGCTAGAGGAGGTGATATCAAGGTTAGAGTATGTGTTGTCAAGGCTAGGGGATGTGTTGTAAAGGTTATAGAAGGGGTTGTGAAGGCTAGAGGGGGTGTTGTCAAGACTAGAGGAGGTGTTGTAAAGGTTATAGAAGGGGTTGTGAAGGATAGAGGGGGTGTTGTCAAGACTAGAGGAGGTATTGTCAAGGCTAGAGGAGGTGTTGTCAAAGTTAGAGGAAGTGTTGTCAAGGTTAGAGGACGTGTTGTCAATGCTAGAGGAGGTGTTGTCAAGGCTAGAGGAGGTCTTGTCAAGGTTAGATGAGGTGTTGTCAAGGCTAAGGGATGTGTTGTCAAGGCTAGAGGAGGTGTTGTCAAGGCTGGAGGAGGTGTTGTCAAGGTTAGAGCAGGTGTTGTAAAGGCTAGATGAGGGGTTGTCAAGGTTATAGAAGGGGTTGTGAAGGCTAGAGGGGGTGTTGTCAAGACTAGAGGAGGTGTTGTAAAGGTTATAGAAGGGGTTGTGAAGGCTAGAGGAGGTGTTGTCAAAGTTAGATGATTTGTTGTCAAAGTTAGAGGAGGTGTTGTCAAGGCTAGAGGAGGTGATATCAAGGTTAGAGTAGGTGTTGTCAAGGCTAGGGGATGTGTTGTCAAGGCTAGAGGAGGTGATATCAAGGTTAGAGGAGGTGTTGTCAGGGCTAGAGGAGGTGATATCAAGGTTAGAGGAGGTGTTGTCAAGGCTAGAGGAGGTGTTGTCATGGCTAGAGGAGGTGTTGTCAAAGTTAGAGGAGGTGTTGTCAAGGCTAGAGGAGGTAGGTGATGTCAAAGTTAGAGGAAGTGTTGTCAAGGTTAGAGGACGTGTTGTCAATGCTAGAGGAGGTGTTGTCAAGGCTAGAGGAGGTCTTGTCAAGGTTAGATGAGGTGTTGTCAAGGCTAGGGGATGTGTTGTCAAGGCTAGAGGAGGTGTTGTCAAGGCTGGAGGAGGTGTTGTCAAGGTTAGAGCAGGTGTTGTCAAAGCTAGATGAGGGGTTGTCAAGGTTATAGAAGGGGTTGTGAAGGCTAGAGGGGGTGTTGTCAAGACTAGAGGAGGTGTTGTAAAGGTTATAGAAGGGGTTGTGAAGGCTAGAGGAGGTGTTGTCAAAGTTAGATGATTTGTTGTCAAAGTTAGAGGAGGTGTTGTCAAGGCTAGAGGAGGTGATATCAAGGTTAGAGTATGTGTTGTCAAGGCTAGGGGATGTGTTGTAAAGGTTATAGAAGGGGTTGTGAAGGCTAGAGGGGGTGTTGTCAAGACTAGAGGAGGTGTTGTAAAGGTTATAGAAGGGGTTGTGAAGGCTAGAGGAGGTGATATCAAGGTTAGAGGAGGTGTTGTTAAGGCAAGAGGGGGTGTTGTCAAGGCAAGAGGAGGTGATATCAAGGTTAGAGGAGGTGTTGTCAAGGCTAGAGGAGGTGATATCAAGGTTAGAGGCGGTGTTGTCAAGGCTAGAGGAGTTGATATCAAGGTTAGAGGAGGTGTTGTCAAGGTTAGAGGAGGTGTTGTCAAGGCTAGAGGAGGTTATATCAAGGTTTGAGGAGGTGTTGTCAAGGCTAGAGGATGTGTTGTCAAGGCTAGAGGGGGTGGTATCAAGGCTAGCGGAGGTGTTGTCAAGGTTAGAGGATGTGTTGTCAAGGCTAGAGGAGGTGTTGTGAAGGCTAGGGGAGGTGTTGTCAAGGTTAGAGGATGTGTTGTCAAGGCTAGATGAGGTGTTGTCAAGGCTAAATGAGATGTTGTCAAGGTTAGCTAAGGTGTTATCAAGGCCAGAGAAGCTGTTGTCAAGGTTAAAGGAGATGATGTCAAGGTTAGATGAGGTGTTGTCAAGGCTAGATGAGGTGTTGTCAAGGCTAGATGAGTTGTTGTCAAGGCTAGATGAGGTGTTGTCAAGGCTAAATTAGGTGTTGTCAAGGTTAGATAAGGTGTTATCAAGGCCAGAGAAGCTGTTGTCAAGGTTAGAGGAGGTTATGTCAAGGTTAGATGATTTGTTGTCAAGGCTAGATGAGGTGTTGTCAAGGTGAGATGAGGTGTTGTCAAGGTTAGATGAGGTGTTGTCAAGGTTAGAGGAGAGTTGTCAAGGTTAGAGGAGGTGTTGTCAAGGCTAGATGAGGTGTTGTCAAGGTTAGAGGTGTTGTCAAGGATAGAGGAGGTGTATTCAAGGCTATAGGAGGTGTTGTCAAGGTTAGAGGAGGTGTTGTCAAGACTAGAGGATGCGATGACAAAGTTAGAGGAGGTGTTTGGGAATATACTTTTTCTGTTAGCCAACTGTATTACTATGCATACTGCCTCCTCTTTTACTTGATATTGGTAAATCCAGTGTAAATCCAGTTTATTATTTCTGTGCATACTGCCTCCTCTTTTACTTGATATTGGTAAATCCAGTGTAAATCCAGTTTATTATTACTATGGATACTGCCTCCTCTATTTCTTTATATTGGTAAATCTATTGTAAATCAAGTTTATTATTACTATGCATACTGCCTCCTATATTACATGATATTTGTAAATCCAGTGTAAATCCAGTTTATTATTACTATGCATACTGCCTCCTATATTTCTTGATATTGGTAAATCCAGTGTAAATCCAGTTTATTATTACTATGCATACTGCCTCCTATATTTCTTGATATTGGTAAATCCAGTGTAAATCCAGTTTATTATTACTATGCATACTGCCTCATCTATTACTTGATATTGGTAAATCCAGTGTAAATCCAGTTTATTATTACTATGCATACTGCGTCATCTATTACTTAATATTGGTAAACCAAGTGTAAATCCAGTTTATTATTACTGTGCGTACTGCCTCCTATATTGCTATATATTGGTAAATCCAGTGTAAATCCAGTTTATTATTACTATGCATACTGCCTCCTATATTACTTGATATTGGTAAATCCAGTGTAAATCCAGTTTATTATTACTATGCATACTGCCTCCTATATTTCTTGATATTGGTAAATCCAGTGTAAATCCAGTTTATTATTACTATGCATACTGCCTCATCTATTACTTGATATTGGTAAATCCAGTGTAAATCCAGTTTATTATTACTATGCATACTGCCTCATCTATTACTTGATATTGGTAAATCCATTGTAAATCCAGTTTATTATTACTATGCATACTGCGTCATCTATTACTTAATATTGGTAAATCCAGTGTAAATCCAGTTTATTATTACTATGCATACTGCCTCCTATATTACTTGATATTTGTAAATCCAGTGTAAATCCAGTTTATTATTACTATGCATACTGCCTCCTATATTACTTGATATTGGTAAATCCAGTGTAAATCCAGTTTATTATTACTATGCATACTGCCTCCTATATTTCTTGATATTGGTAAATCCAGTGTAAATCCAGTTTATTATTACTATGCATACTGCCTCATCTATTACTTGATATTGGTAAATCCATTGTAAATCCAGTTTATTATTACTATGCATACTTCCTCATCTATTACTTGATATTGGTAAATCCAGTGTAAATCCAGTTTATTATTACTATGCATACTGCGTCATCTATTACTTAATATTGGTAAATCCAGTGTAAATCCAGTTTATTATTACTATGCATACTGCCTCCTATGTTACTTGATATTGGTAAATCCAGTGTAAATCCAGTTTATTATTACTATGCATACTGCCTCCTATATTACTTGTATTTGTACTGTTATTTTTGGGTTCTAAGTTTGTCTCGACAGGCTAGTGTTGGAAATCAAATAGCTTATGGTCCAGAGATGCATGCTGTGTCTGGTATGATGCGGTATTAGACAATGGAGAACATGCCAATGCAGCAATCTGTGTTGATGACACACAGAAACCATGCGGCCTCTCTCTCTGCCTAGCAAAACGGCTCTCAACACACAGACACCATACAGCCTCTCTCTCTCTCTGCCCAGCTAGCAGGATCTGCTCTGATGACACACAGACAACATACAGCCTCTCCCTCTCTCTGCCCAGCTAGCAGGCTCTGCTCTGTGTTGATGACACACAGACACCATACAGCCTCTCTCTCTCTCTCTGCCCAGCTAGCAGGCTCTGCTCTGTGTTGATGACACACAGACACCATACAGCCTCTCCCTCTCTCTGCCCAGCTAGCAGGCTCTGCTCTGTGTTGATGACACACAGACAACATACATCCTCTTTCTCTCTCTGCCCAGCTAGCAGGCTCTGCTCTGTGTTGATGACACACAGACACCATACAGCCTCTCTCTCTCTCTGCCCAGCTAGCAGGATCTGCTCTGTGTTTATGACACACAGACACCATACAGCCACTCTCTCTCTCTGCCCAGCTAGCAGGCTCTGCTCTGTGTTGATGACACACAGACACCATACAACCTCTCCCTCTCTCTGCCCAGCTAGCAGGCTCTGCTCTGTGTTGATGACACAGACACCATACAGCCTCTCTCTCTCTCTGCCCAGCTAGCAGGCTCTTCTGCTCTGTGTTGATGACACACAGACACCATACAGCCTCTCTCTCTCTCTGCCCAGCTAGCAGGCTCTGCTCTGTGTTGATGACACGCAGACACCATACAGCCTCTCTCTCTCTCTGCCCAGCTAGCAGGCTCTGCTCTGTGTTGATGACACACAGACACCATACAGCCTCTCTCTCTCTCTACCCAGCTAGCAGGCTCTGCTCTGTGTTGATGACACACAGACACCATACAGCCTCTCTCTCTCTCTGCCCAGCTAGCAGGCTCTGCTCTGTGTTGATGACACACAGACACCATACAGCCCCTCTCTCTCTCTGCCCAGCTAGCAGGCTCTGCTCTGAGTACCATGAACACACACTAAATCATTTTGAAAAGCAGAGCTAAGCCTAAATGTTTTGCTTCTTCAACATAATTGCATCCAATTGAGTTCAGAATTGTACCGATCAAATCCCTGTGAAATCGGAACATCCAGAAGTTTACTGGAAAATGGGATAAGCATTACACAACACACAGTCAATATCCCCTAGAAACACAGGGTTTATTGTCTATGGGCAGCAAATTCACGTTCCTGGTGTTAAAGTGTAACCGCTATGAAATACAGACTCAGAGAAGCTGAATGAAACTGCGGTCAAGTCAACAGAAGTAACAGTCGGCTCTGTTTGGAATATCGGTATAGAGACCTAGGGAGACAAAAGGGGATTTTACAGGCTTTCAAAGCTTTTATGTTGAGGTTGTAATGGATGGGATCTGAGGACTGAGGTTGTTATGATGGTTCCATGTTCACGGATTCTCCTGTCTTCATTAGAGAGATATAACATTACAGATGTCCACCGTGAAACATATTGGAATGAAACACACAGACACACAGACGTTTCCCTGTATAAGTCAGACTTAAGTGAGAGGTAGGAGGAGCATTACCTGTATGTCTCTGTGTGTACTGTGGACAGCACTGCACTGCACAGTCCCAAATCAATTCTTGTACCCTTTGTTGATCATCTGAAAGTAGTGGCTAGGTATCAACCGCTGATATAGGGTCTTTGCTTACGCCAATCCCGATCCAGTCCTTTGAAATCCACCAGGTGAGTCAATAAGGTCCAGAGAACAGATGAGATGAGTCTGGACCTGGGCCTGTCCCAGTTGTTAGCCTGTCTGTGGTCAATGGGTGTATCTCGCTGTTTGGGGTTTTAGGCTGGGTTTCTGTACAGCACTTTGTGACATCACCTGATGTAAAAAGGGCTTTATAAATACATTTGATTGATTGATTGATTAAGTACAGGATAATAGAATGAAACATATTGCCACATTTACCTATATAAGTCAGACTTAAGTACAGGATAATAGAATGAAATATATTACCACATTTCCCTGTATAAGTCAGACTTAAGTACAGGATAATATAATGAAATATATTACCACATTTTCCTATATAAGTCAGACTTAGGTACAGGATAATAGAATGAGACATATAAGTCAGACTTAGGTACAGAATATTAGCATATGACATATAAGTCAGACTTAGGTACAGAATATTAGAATGAGACATATAAGTCAGACTTAGGTACAGAATATTAGAATGAGACATATAAGTCAGACTTAGGTACAGAATATTAGTACGAGACGGGTCGGGCGATATAGAGTGAGGTGATGTAAGGTGAGTTGATAGAGGCATGGGTTATATCATCATGACAACGCAAGACTTTTGTCTTGGGGATTTGTCATTGTTTAAGAAGGAAAAGCTTGTAGACAGAAACAACATTTCCAAACGGTTGGCATAAATCCAGTTGGAATAAACTCCTGATTGAGACTCTTCCATAATTGCCTCACGACTCCTTGAAAAATACTTTTATTTCAAATTTAAAAGAGCCTTTGCTTTGATCATTCAGCTGTTAGTTGAATTACTAGTTTAAAAAATAAATGGAAAACCAAATCACTCCTTTTTATTCTCTCTGTCAGTGAGGCTTCTTGGCAATTTATCTTTCTGTCTTCTCTGACCAACCGCTGTTGACGTGGCTCCCTCTAACGAGGCTACAGGCCACCGTTGGCTCAGGGCGAGGTCCGTAGCAGGCATGGAGGGATTGGTACGAGGGGCAGGGAGGGGAGGAGCGAGGAAAAGGGGTATTGCCGTTCGGATCGACAGACCAAGCCTGTGTTTAAACTAAGATCATAGGATGCCTAACGACTACAGGAAGTTCCTAATTTAGGTTGGGATGATGGGATGATGTAAGGTATGGTGAGGTGGGGTGATGTAGGTTATGGTGAGGTGATGTTGGGTGGGGTGGGGTAGGGTGGGACCTGTTGGGGTAGTGGGGTGATGTAGGGTGAGGTGGGGTAGGAGGGGGTGGGATATGGGGATGGGATGATGTAGGGCATGGTGAGGTGATGTTGAGTGGGGTGGGGTCCGTTGGGGTAGTGGGGTGATGTAGGGTGAGGCGGGGTAGGGGTAGGGGGATGTAGGGTGAAGTGGGGTAGGGGGGTGTAGGGTGGGGTGATGTGGGGTAATGTGGGGTGAGGCGGGGTAGGTAGGGTGAGGTGGAGTAGGGTAAGGTGGGGTAGGGGGATGTAGGGTGAGGTGGGGTGATGTAGGTGAGGTGGGGTGGGGTGATGTAGGGTGAGGTGGGGTAGGGGGATGTAGGGTGGGGTGATGTAGGTGAGGTGGGGTAGGTAGGGTGAGGTGGAGTAGGGTAAGGTGGGGTAGGGGGATGTAGGGTGAGGTGGGGCTATGTAGGTGGTGTGGGGTGGGGTGATGTAGGTGGTGTGGGGTGGGGTGATGTAGGGTGAGGTGAAGTAGGGTGAGGTGGGGTAGGGGGATGTAGTGTGAGGTGGGGTGATGTAGGGTGAGGTGGAGTAGGGAGATGTAGGATGAGGTGCGGTGATGTAGGTGAGGTGGGGTGGGGTGATGTAGGGTGAGGTGGAGTAGGGTGAGGTGGGGTAGGGGGATGTAGGTGAGGTGGGGTGATGTAGGGTGAGGCGGGTTAGGCAGATTGTAGGGTGAGGTGGGGTGATGTAGGTGGCGTGGTGTGGGGTGGGGTGATGTAGGGTGAGGTGGAGTAGGGTGAGGTGGGGTAGGGGGATGTAGTGTGAGGTGGGGTGATGTAGGGTGAGGTGGAGTAGGGTGAGGTGGGGTAGGGGGATGTAGTGTGAGGTGGGGTGATGTAGGGTGAGGTGGAGTAGGGTGAGGTGGGGTAGGGGGATGTAGGGTGAGGTGGGGTGATATAGGTGAGGTGGGGTGGGGTGGGGTGATGTAGGGTGAGGTGGAGTAGGGTAAGGTGGGGTGGGGGATGTAGGGTGAGGTGGGGTGATGTAGGTGATGAGGTGTGGGATGATGTAGTGTGAGGTTATGTAGGGTGATGTGGGGTTATGTAGGGTGAGGTGGGTGGGGGGATGACCGTAAGGGAAGGTTTTACTAGACAGTTAGAGACAGTTATAGATGACCATATGGGGATGTTTCACTAGACAGTTAGAGACAGTTATAGATGACCATATGGGGATGTTTCACTAGACAGTTAGAGACAGTTATAGATGACCATATGGGGATATTTTACTAGACAGTTAGAGACAGTTATAGCTGACCCTTGCTATATTTTCGTTTTCAGACCCAATGGCTACAGGTCATCTATGAGTCTTTGCTAGGTAAAGCTCCACCTTATCTCAGCTCACTGGTCACCATAAAACACCCACCCATAGCAAATACTCCAGCAGTTAAATCTCACTGGTTATAGCCAAAGCCAACACCTCCTTTGGCTGCCTTTCCTTCCAGTTATCTGCTGCCAATGACTGGAACGAATTGCAAAAATTGCTTAAGTTGGAGACTTATATCTCCCTCACTAACTTTAAACATCAGCTATCTGAGCAGCTCACCGATCGCTGCAGCTGTACATAGCCCATCTGTAAATAGCTCATCCAACCTACCTACCCCATCCCCATATAGTTTTTATTTACATTTTTTGCACATCAGTATTTATACTTGCACATCATCATCTGCACATCTATCACTCCAGTGTTAATTTGCTAAATTGTAATTACTTCGCCACTATGGCCTATTTATTGCCTTACCTCCTTACTCCATTTGCACACACTTTATGTAGATTTTTCTATTGTGTTATTGTACTTTTGTTTATTCCATGTGTAACTCTGTGTTGTTGTTTGTGTCGCACAGCTTTGCTTTATCTTGGCCAGTTCGCAGTTGCAAATGAAAACTTGTACTCAACTGGCCTACCTGGTTAAATAAAGGTGAAATAAAATAAAATAATACATGTAAAAAGACCAGCCCAGACCATCCAAAACCTAACCAACCCAGACCAGCTAAGACTAGCCCAGACCATCCAAAACCTAACCAGCCCAGACCATCTAAGATTAGCCCAGACCATCCAAAACCTAACCAGCCCAGACCAGCTAAGACTAGCCCAGACCATCCAAAACCTAACCAGCCCAGACCTGCTAAGACTAGGCCAGACCATCCAAAACCTAACCAGCCGAGACCAGCTAAGACCAGCCCAGACCATCCAAAACTAGCCCAGACCATCCAAAACTAGCCCAGACCATCCAAAACTAGCCCAGACCATCCAAAACCTAACCAGCCCAGACCAGCTAAGACCAGCCCAGACCATCCAAAACCTAACCAGCCCAGACCAGCTAAGACTAGCCCAGACCATCCAAAACCTAACCAGCCCAGACCATCCAAAACTAGCCCAGACCATCCAAAACCTAACCAGCCCAGAGCAGCTAAGACCAGCCCAGACCATCCAAAACCTAACCAGCCCAGACCAGCTAAGACTAGCCCAGACCATCCAAAACCTAACCAGCCCAGACCAGTTCAGACAAGAGCAGACTAACACAGAGCAAACCAGATTATGAATAGCTGTGTTTTATGAGACGATGATTCTATTCTGGCCGCCTTAATGATTCAAGCATTGAAACTAGCATGAACTCCTAATGATGATATGTGGTAGTACGTTAATGAGAGGCCGGTCATAGAGCGCATCCTGTGTAATTTAAAGGCCGAGGGACACTCCCATGCTGTGGTCATCTCTAACTGTCCAGTGAAACATTCCCATATGGTTATCTATAACTGTCTCCAACTGTCTAGTACAACATCCCCATATGGTCATCTATAACTGTCTCTAACTGTCCAGTGAAACATCCCCATATGGTCATCTATAACTGTCTCTAACTGTCCAGTAAAACATCCCCATATGGTCCTCTATAACTGTCTCTAACTGTCCAGTTAAACATCCCCATATGGTCATCTATAACTGTCTAGTAAAACATCCCCATATGGTCATCTATAACTGTCTAGTAAAAGATCCCCATATGGTCATCTATAACTGTCTCTAACTGTCCAGTAAAACATCCCCATATGGTCATCTATAACTGTCTCTAACTGTCTAGTGAAACATCCCCATATGGTCATCTATAACTGTCTATAACTGTCTAGTAAAACATCCCCATATGGTCATCTATAACTGTCTAGTAAAAGATCCCCATATGGTCATCTATAACTGTCTATAACTGTCTAGTAAAACATCCCCATATGGTCATCTATAACTGTCTCTAACTGTCCAGTAAAACATCCCCATATGGTCATCTATAACTGTCTCTAACTGTCTAGTGAAACATCCCCATATGGTCATCTATAACTGTCTATAACTGTCTAGTAAAACATCCCCATATGGTCATCTATAACTGTCTCTAACTGTCTAGTGAAACATCCCCATATGGTCATCTATAACTGTCTCTAACTGTCTAGTAAAAGATCCCCATATGGTCATCTATAACTGTCTCTAACTGTCTAGTGAAACATCCCCATATGGTCATCTATAACTGTCTCTAACTGTCTAGTAAAACATCCCCATATGGTCATCTATAACTGTCTCTAACTGTCCAGTAAAACATCCCCATATGGTCATCTATAACTGTCTCTAACTGTCTAGTGAAACATCCCCATATGGTCATCTATAACTGTCTATAACTGTCTAGTAAAACATCCCCATATGGTCATCTATAACTGTCTAGTAAAAGATCCCCATATGGTCATCTATAACTGTCTCTAACTGTCCAGTAAAACATCCCCATATGGTCATCTATAACTGTCTAGTAAAAGATCCCCATATGGTCATCTATAACTGTCTCTAACTGTCCAGTAAAACATCCCCATATGGTCATCTATAACTGTCTCTAACTGTCTAGTGAAACATCCCCATATGGTCATCTATAACTGTCTCTAACTGTCTAGTGAAACATCCCCATATGGTCATCTATAACTGTCTAGTAAAACATCCCCATATGGTCATCTATAACTGTCTCTAACTGTCTAGTAAAAGATCCCCATATGGTCATCTATAACTGTCTCTAACTGTCTAGTGAAACATCCCCATATGGTCATCTATAACTGTCTCTAACTGTCTAGTGAAACATCCCCATATGGTCATCTATGACTGTCTCTAACTGTCTAGTTAAACATCCCCATATGGTCATCTATAACTGTCTCTAACTGTCTAGTTAAACATCCCCATATGGTCATCTATAACTGTCTATAACTGTCCAGTAAAACATCCCCATATGGTCATCTATAACTGTCTAGTAAAACATCCCCATATGGTCATCTATAACTGTCTCTAACTGTCTAGTGAAACATCCCCATATGGTCATCTATAACTGTCTCTAACTGTCCAGTAAAACATCCCCATATGGTCATCTATAACTGTCTCTAACTGTCTAGTAAAACATCCCCATATGGTCATCTATAACTGTCTCTAACTGTCTAGTAAAATATCCCCATGTGGTCATCTATAACTGTCTCTAACTGTCCAGTAAAACATCCCCATATGGTCATCTATAACTGTCTAGTAAAACATCCCCATATGGTCATCTATGACTGTCTCTAACTGTCTAGTTAAACATCCCCATATGGTCATCTATAACTGTCTCTAACTGTCTAGTGAAACATCCCCATATGGTCATCTATAACTGTCTATAACTGTCTAGTAAAACATCCCCATATGGTCATCTATGACTGTCTCTAACTGTCTAGTGAAACATCCCCATGTGGTCATCTATAACTGTCTCTAACTGTCCAGTAAAACATCCCCATATGGTCATCTATAACTGTCTAGTAAAACATCCCCATATGGTCATCTATGACTGTCTCTAACTGTCTAGTTAAACATCCCCATATGGTCATCTATAACTGTCTCTAACTGTCTAGTGAAACATCCCCATATGGTCATCTATAACTGTCTATAACTGTCTAGTAAAACATCCCCATATGGTCATCTATGACTGTCTCTAACTGTCTAGTGAAACATCCCCATGTGGTCATCTATAACTGTCTATAACTGTCTAGTAAAACATCCCCATATGGTCATCTATAACTGTCTCTAACTGTCTAGTGAAACATCCCCATGTGGTCATCTATAACTGTCTCTAACTGTCTAGTAAAATATCCCCATATGGTCATCTATAACTGTCTAGTAAAACATCCCCATATGGTCATCTATGACTGTCTCTAACTGTCTAGTTAAACATCCCCATATGGTCATCTATAACTGTCTCTAACTGTCTAGTGAAACATCCCCATATGGTCATCTATAACTGTCTATAACTGTCTAGTAAAACATCCCCATATGGTCATCTATAACTGTCTATAACTGTCTAGTAAAACATCCCCATATGGTCATCTATAACTGTCTATAACTGTCTAGTGAAACATCCCCATATGGTCATCTATAACTGTCTAGTGAAACATCCCCATATGGTCATCTATAACTGTCTCTGTCTAGTGAAACATCCCCATATGGTCATCTATAACTGTCTCTAACTGTCCAGTAAAACATCCCCATATGGTCCTCTATAACTGTCTAGTAAAACATCCCCATATGGTCATCTATAACTGTCTAGTAAAACATCCCCATATGGTCATCTATAACTGTCCAGTAAAACATCCCCATATGGTCCTCTATAACTGTTTCTAACTGTCTAGTGAAACATCCCCATATGGTCATCTATAACTGTCTCTAACTGTCTAGTGAAACATCCCCATATGGTCATCTATAACTGTCTCTAACTGTCTAGTAAAACATCCCCATATGGTCATCTATAACTGTCTCTAACTGGCTAGTGAAACATCCCCATATGGTCATCTATAACTGTCTCTAACTGTCTAGTGAAACATCCCCATATGGTCCTCTATAACTGTCTAGTAAAACATCCCCATATGGTCATCTATAACTGTCTCTAACTGTCCAGTAAAACATCCCCATATGGTCATCTATAACTGTCTCTAACTGTCTAGTGAAACATCCCCATATGGTCATCTATAACTGTCTAGTAAAACATCCCCATATGGTCATCTATAACTGTCTAGTAAAACATCCCCATATGGTCATCTATAACTGTCCAGTAAAACATCCCCATATGGTCATCTATAACTGTCCAGTAAAACATCCCCATATGGTCATCTATAACTGTCTATAACTGTCTAGTAAAACATCCCCATATGGTCATCTATAACTGTCTCTAACTGTCCAGTAAAACATCCCCATATGGTCATCTATAACTGTCTCTAACTGTCTAGTAAAACATCCCCATATGGTCATCTATAACTGTCTAGTAAAACATCCCCATATGGTCATCTATAACTGTCTAGTAAAACATCCCCATATGGTCATCTATAACTGTCTAGTAAAACATCCCCATATGGTCATCTATAACTGTCTCTAACTGTCTAGTAAAAGATCCCCATATGGTCATCTATAACTGTCTAGTAAAACATCCCCATATGGTCATCTATAACTGTCTCTAACTGTCTAGTAAAAGATCCCCATATGGTCATCTATAACTGTCTAGTAAAACATCCCCATATGGTCATCTATAACTGTCTCTAACTGTCTAGTTAAAGATCCCCATATGGTCATCTATAACTGTCTCTAACTGTCTAGTAAAAGATCCCCATATGGTCATCTATAACTGTCTAGTAAAACATCCCCATATGGTCATCTATAACTGTCTAGTAAAACATCCCCATATGGTCATCTATAACTGTCTAGTAAAACATCCCCATATGGTCATCTATAACTGTCTAGTAAAACATCCCCATATGGTCATCTATAACTGTCTAGTAAAACATCCCCATATGGTCATCTATAACTGTCTAGTAAAACATCCCCATATGGTCATCTATAACTGTCTAGTAAAATATCCCCATATGGTCATCTATAACTGTCTAGTAAAACATCCCCATATGGTCATCTATAACTGTCTAGTAAAACATCCCCATATGGTCATCTATAACTGTCTAGTAAAACATCCCCATATGGTCATCTATAACTGTCTAGTAAAACATCCCCATATGGTCATCTATAACTGTCTAGTAAAACATCCCCATATGGTCATCTATAACTGTCTAGTAAAATATCCCCATATGGTCATCTATAACTGTCTCTAACTGTCTAGTAAAAGATCCCCATATGGTCATCTATAACTGTCTCTAACTGTCTAGTTAAACATCCCCATATGGTCATCTATAACTGTCTAGTAAAACATCCCCATATGGTCATCTATAACTGTCTCTAACTGTCTAGTGAAACATCCCCATATGGTCATCTATAACTGTCTCTAACTGTCTAGTGAAACATCCCCATATGGTCCTCTATAACTGTCTCTAACTGTCCAGTAAAACATCCCCATATGGTCCTCTATAACTGTCTAGTAAAACATCCCCATATGGTCATCTATAACTGTCTCTAACTGTCTAGTTAAACATCCTCAACTGTATCTATATTCTGTAGATCTGATCTATATCTTCAACTGTATCTATATTCTGTAGATCTGATCTAGATCTTCAACTGTATCTATATTCTGTAGATCTGATCTATATCTTCAACTGTATCTATATTCTGTAGATCTGATCTATATCTTCAACTGTATCTATATTCTGTAGATCTGATCTATATCTTAAAACTGTATGTACAGTATGTATGTCTTTCGGATGGGTTGGGATGTAGAGGAAGTCAAATTTCTGTTGGACATTGTGTACAGTTGATTAGTAAAGTAATCCTCTCTACAGCAGAATCTGTCCCCTTTCCCCTCCGCCCTGATTGTTTAACTACTGTGCTTCCTCCAGCTGCATTTGCACAGATGCTGGTGGGGGCCTTGTTTAAAGCACACATTCTAGACATTCCTTCTATGCTGTTGTTTCCAAGGGAACCAACATTGCACCCCTTTCCAGGAATTACAGTGAAATCGATGTTGTCACTCTTGTGGAATTTGAGGGGGGAACATACAGTGGGGCAAAAAAAGTATTTAGTCAGCCACCAATTATGCAAGTTCTCCCACTTAAAAAGATGAGAGAGGCCTGTAATTTTCATCAAAATACCAGCAACAGTGTGTGAAAACCTTGTGAAGACTTTGAAGACGTTTGACCTCTGTCATTGCCAACAAAGGGTATATAACAAAGTATTGATATAAACTTTTGTTATTGACCAAATACTTATTTTCCACCATAATTTGCCAAAAAATTCATTAAAAATCCTACAATGTGATTTTCTGGATTTTTTTCCTCATTTTGTCTGTCTGTCATAGTTGAAGTGTACCTTAAATGTCCATTGCAGATATTTTAACACAATATCACATCATTTCTGGGCAACAATAAAGTACCTTACTGGGAATGTTTTCAATTACAATGGTCAAGAAGAAAACCAAAATAGCTTCTTAGCAAAGAGCAACTTCTCAAGCAACAATGTTGCTGTCTAGGAGTGGTTGAAATGAAGAAACATGGCAGGATGTTCCAGTATACCCTTGGAAAGTATTCAGACACTGTCACACCCTGACCATAGTTTACTTTGTATATTTCTATGTTTTGGTTGGTCAGGGTGTGATCTGAGTGGGCATTCTATGTTATATGTCTAGTTTGTCCAGTTCTATGTTCGGCCTGATATGGTTCTCAATCAGAGGCAGGTGTTCGTCATTGTCTGTGATTGGGAACCATATTTAGGTAGCCTGGGTTTCACTGTGTGTTGGTGGGTGATTGTTCCTGTCTATGTGTTTTCACCAGATAGGCTGTTTAGGTTTTCGTTACGTTCATTACGTCCTTTATTTTGTAGTGTTTGTATTGATTCGTGTTTTACGTTTGTTTATTAAAACATGGATCGCAATCGACACGCTGCATTTTGGTCCGATCCTTGTTCTACCTCTTCATCAGAGGAGGAGATAGAAGAGAACCATTACAGACACCTTGATATTTTCCACATTTTGTTAGGTTACAGCCTTATTTTAAAATTTAATAAATAGTTGTTTTCCCCTCACCAATCTACAAACAATACCCCATAATGACAAAGCAAAAAAACAGGTTTTTAGAAATGTTTGCTAATTTTGTATATAAAAAAAAATGAAATGACACATTTACATAAGTAATCAGACCCTTTACTCAGTACATTCTTGAACCACCTTTGGCAGCGATTACAGCCTTGAGTCTTCTTGGGTACGATGCTACAAGCTTGGCACACCTGTATTTGGGGAGTTTCTCCCATTCTTCTATGCAGATCCTCTCAAGCTCTGCCAGGTTGTGTTGTGTTCTGCCAGTGTTGCTGCACAGCTGTTTTCAGGTCTCCCCAGAGAATAATAATGTGTGTGTGTGTTTCTATCAGTTAGATGTCAGTACATACACACAATAATAGGACATAAAAAAAGCTTTAAACCTGATTTGCTTATCCCCCTAAAGGGGATAACTTGAGTGAAGTCCAATCTCGTGCTTCTCTGTGAAGGCTGATATTTCTTATGTGCGGCAGTCCCACACCAGTGCACATGCGCAGCTTAAAGGGAACATTGATCAACAGTATCAAACGCTTTTTGACAGGGCCACAAACAAAGCAACACAGTTCATTTTATTATCTACAGACAAGATCATTAACAACTGTAGTGGTTGCTGTAATAGGGCTCTGCCCAGGCCTAAACCCTGGTTGGATGTCCAGGCCTAAACCCTGATTGGATGTCCAGGCCTAAACCCTGATTGGATGTCCAGGCCTAAACCCTGATTGGATGTCCAGGCCTAAACCCTGATTGGATGTCCAGGCCTAAACCCTGATTGGATGTCCAGGCCTAAACCCTGATTGGATGTCCAGGCCTAAACCCTGATTGGATGTCCAGGCCTAAACCCTGATTGGATGTCCAGGCCTAAACCCTGATTGGATGTCCAGGCCTAAACCCTGATTGGATGTCCAGGCCTAAACCCTGATTGGATGTCCAGGCCTAAACCCTGATTGGATGTCCAGGCCTAAACCCTGTTTGGATGTCCAGGCCTAAACCCTGATTGGATGTCCAGGCCTAAACCGTGATTGGATGTCCAGGCCTAAACCCTGATTGGATGTCCAGGCCTAAACCCTGATTGGATGTCCAGGCCTAAACCCTGATTGGATGTCCAGGCCTAAACCCTGATTGGTTTACATTCAAAATACATTTCTCATATAAAGAAAAGAGCCAAGTTGTACAATTACCAGGGATTCTAGAATCTTAGCCAGACAAGGAAGCATTGAAAGATATACATATATATATATATATATATATAGAGAGAGAGATAATAATTAATATCACTACTGTCCCCATCCTTCTGGAGTGGCAGCACAACAGCTGATTCACATACTTAAGGAATGTTTCCTGATAACGATGTTATGTAAAAATGTGTTCTTTTTAGCCAATGATGATGAGCCAATGATGATGAGCGCTACACACTTAACTTGACCCGGATGCAATTGATCAGCCCCTGTGGATTTCCTGTTGTCTATTGCAAAGCTTCCAGGATTGTATGTTTCTGTAAATAGCCTAAATGAAAAGCTTTTGACTATAATTTATCTGATCATTCAGGAAGTTTCTCCTATCGGCATCCAGCCCAATATAATTGTGAATAGGCATAGAAGTTATTTGAAAGACAGAGAGATATCCCGCTGAAATAAAGTGGTAATTAAATGCATCGAGGATGGCATTTCTTTCCTGTAATGAGGTCCCTGTCTGAATTAATTTGTTGAGGCAGAGAGGAGGAAGTAGTCCTTCAAGGGATTTGACAATTTTCCAGAATCTTTCCAGGGTTCCCATTACAATCTGAAAGAGTGTTTATATAATACTCAGATGTAGCCTTTCTGATGTGTCTTAAACAATGACTCCTCAGTTGCTTAAGAGCTTGCAGTCTGGTCCTAAGCCTGTGTTCCTGGCCTTGACACAAGCATAATCTCTTTTTTTGAATGATTTCAGTATAATTTATGTATTTATTTATTGAACCTTTATTTATCTAGGCAAGTCAGTTAAGAACAAATTTGTATTTACAATGACGGTCTACCAAAAGTCAAAAGGCCACCTGCAGGGCCTGGGATTAAAAGTTATACAATATACATATATAGGACAAAACACAGATCACGACGAGGCACCACAACACTACATAAAGAGAGAAACCTAAGACAACAACATAGCAAGGCAGCAACACATGACATCACATCATGGTAGCAACACAACATGACAACAACATGGTAGCAACACAACATGACAACAACATGGTAGCAACACAACATGGCAACAACATGGTAGCAACACAACATGACAACAACATGGCAGCAGCACAACATGACAGCAGCACAAAACATGGTACAAACATTATTGGAAACAGACAACAGCACAAAGGGCAAGAAGGTAGAGACAACAATACATCACGCAAAGCAGCCACAACTGTCAGTAAGAGTGTCCATGATTGAGTCTGAATATAGAGATTGAGATAAAACTGTCCAGTTGGAGTGTTTATTGCAGCTCGTTCCAGTCGCTAGCTGCAGAGAACTGAAAAGAGGAGCGACCCAGGGATGTGTTTGCTTTGGGGACCTTTAACAGAATGTGACTGGCAGAACGGGTGTTGTATGTGGAGAATGAGGGCTGCAGTAGTTATCTCAGACAGGGGGGAGTGAGGCCTACGTGGGTTTTATAAATAAGCATCAACCAGTGGGTCTTGCGACAGATACATACAGAGATGACCAGTTTACAGAGGAGTATAGAGTGCAGTGATGTGTCCTATAAGGAGCATTGGTGGCAAATCTGATGGCCGAATGGTAAAGAACATCTAGCCGCTTGAGAACACCGTTACCTGCCGATCTATAAATTACGTCTCCGTAATCTAGCATGGGTAGGATGGTCATCTGAATCAGGGTTAGTTTGGCAGCTGAGGTGAAAGAGGAGCGATTACGATAGAGAAAACCAAGTCTAGATTCAACTTTAGCCTGCAGATTAGGTATATTCTGAGAGAAGGACAGTGTACCTTCTAGCCATACTCCCAAGCTCTAAACCATCAGAGGAAGTAATCACACCTGTGGAGAGAGGGACATTCATACCAAACCACATGACCTTTGTTCTGGAGTAGAGGTCGACCGATTAATCGGAATGGCCGATCGGAAATCAGTATTTTTGGGCGCTGATTTTGCCGATTTAAAAAAAACATTTTTTTTATACCTTTATTTAACTAGGCAAGTCAGTTAAGAACACATTCTTATTTTCAATGACGGTCTAGGAACAGTGGGTTAACTGCCTGTTCAGGGGCAGAACGACAGATTTTCACCTTGTCAGCTCGGGCGATCCAATCTTGCAACCTTACAGTTAACTAGTCCAACGCTCTAACCACCTGTCTATCATTGCACTCCACGAGGAGCCTGCCTGTTACGCAAATGCAGTAGAAGCCAAGGTAAGATGCTAGCTAGCATTAAGCTTATCTTGTAAAAAACAATCAATCAATCATGATCACTAGTTTTATAAGGGGTATTGAACTATAAAATGTTTGGGAACCATTGTTGTAGAGCGTTTAACGCAAAATTCCGGGAGGGGCCAGCTGAGTATGAGACTATATCGTCTGCCTATAAATGGATAAGAGAGCTTCCTACCCCCTGAGCTATGTTGTTGATGTAAATTGAGAAGAGCTTGGGGACTAGGATTGATCCTTGCGGTACTCCCTTGGTGACAGGCAGTGGCTGAGACAGCAGATGTTCTGACTTTATTCACTGCACTCTTCGATAATGCCGGAGTGTACCAGGCATTCGATCTACCTTTAACCCTTAATTTTCTGAAGGGAGAATGATTTGTCCACAATAGTATTGAAGACATCTACAAAAAAGGCTCAAAGCTTAAATGCAAACAAGGCCACTAAAACAAGGATCATGTAAAAAAAACACTGGAGTTACTTTTCCAAGGTTTGAGGCCAATATCAATATGAGGAACTCTCAGAGTAACCAATGATGGAATGTTATAAACTGACTTGCATGGGCTGTGGTTGCTATTGTGCAACAACCCAAGTACTCTGCTCGATTTGACAAATGAGGGTGTATTCAAGTTTATGGAATTCACATTTGAACTTAAAGCACTCTGTGATTGGACCGCAGGGGGCTTCTCTTTTGAGCCAACAATAGTAGATCTGAGAGAGGAGTTCAAACGAATGGGTACACAATTACAACTGACAACACCCCTGACAGTATAGACAATTGTGCGAAAATAACACTTAGAAAGGATGGAAGGTATTAACTGAGCGGGGCTTGGTCAATATCTTAACGTTGCCTTGAATGTAAAGAAACTGTTCAGGCTTCTAGATGGTGTGGGTGCAGATCATATTTTGTTTCCAAAAATGGTACGTTTTGGTAATCAAAGCAATTACAGGTAGCTGATATAGGAAACACCAACATACAGTGTCTTAACAGAGCGTTGGGCCACCACAAGCCAGAACAGCTTCTATGTACCTTGGCATAGATGTTTGGAACTCTATTTATCCCCTCAAAAAATGAAATTCTAATTAGCTGCTAATGTGGCTATCATAAAGAACTACAAATACCATGATGATTTGGACGAGACTGCCGAATCAAGGCAAAGGTAAGAATCTCTGGATTAACTGTCTAATGTTGGCTAAATGTAGTGATTAATAAATAAGGTACATTTCTTTTTAAATGGACAATTGTGTGAACTGTCTAGTGCAAGTTTTAAAGTGCACAATACCTGTTAGCAAAAGTGTCAGCTAGCAATGACGTGCTAGAGCTTGCAGGGATTTGTAGTTTTCCAATCTGATTTTCAGGGATTTGTAGTCTACTTTTATGCTAATTATCATTGTTGAATGTGACAGTTAATAGAGGTGAATATATTGCTAAAAGTCACCTCGTCCTGGAGAGATTTACACAGTTATCAAAACGTCACACCAGGGTAAGGCCTACACAAAACACAGTCCTTATTATATGTGTTTCTAAAATCACTTATAAAATCCCTTATGGGGAAAAATGAATAGCGGAAAAACAACTGGAACCATTTCCCGGTTTGACCTCTAGGTTTTATGGGAATTCTGACAGCTCCACTGTGGGGCTCTGTACATAATGAGCAAAACTCCACGGCCCCATTGCACCCTGCTCAAAAGAAGTGCACTATCTAGGGAATTGGGTGCCATTTTGGGAAACACACCACATCAGAAGTGTCCTCTGTGGTTATCAGAAGAATCTGTCCTCTCCATTCCGTCGTCCCCCCCCCCCCAATTGTTTAACTATGGTGTTTTCTCAAGATGCGTTTGCACAGATGTAGGTGGATTCCTTTGTATGAACAGACTTAAAAAACATAGTGCCTTTGGAAAGTATTCTGACCCGTTGACTTTTTCCACATTTTGTTACGTTTCAGTGTTATTCTAAAATGTATTAAATACAAATATTTCCCCATCTACTCACAATAACCTAGAATGACAAAGAGAAAACAGGTTCTTTTAAATATTAGCAAAAAAAATAATAATCTGAAATACCTCATTTGTGAATCTCCGCCTGGATAAAAGTCTCGGAGCTACACAATTGTATATTATACACTTAATTTGAGGAACAATGGCTTTGAATGTTTTGGGTATCTAGAGAATAGCTCTTCTTTTTAGCATTGGTCACACCCTCTTAAGATTTAGCCCCACCCATCTCTGCTGGCAACACTTTCATTATGCTTTTTTTTTGCAGACGTTTACTGACCCCGGCCATATTCAACGGGTGTTGTACACACATTACCTAATGACCTACGGTACCTGAGGATTAAATAGAAACACATTTTGACTTCTTTTAACGAAGTTTAGCGGTAGCTTTTTGTATTCCTTTCTCTGCATGTTGAATGAGTGGTTTACTCAAATTGATGTCGCCAACTAAACTGACTTTTTGGGATATAAAGAAGGATTTTAACTAACAAAACGACCATACATGTTGAAGCAGGGACCCTTTGGATTGCAAATCAGAGGAAGATTTTCAAAAAGTAAGTGAATATTTAATCACTATTTGTGATTTTAAGAAGGATGTGCCGGTGGAAAAATAAGTTGTTGTGGGGCGCCGTCCTCAAACAATCGCATGGCATGCTTTCGCTGTAAAGCCTACTGTAAATCGGACAATGCAGTTAGATTAACAAGACTTTAAGCTTTCAACCAATACAAGACACTTGTAAGTACCTAAATGTTTAATATCCATAATTTTTATGATTATTTATTTGAATTGCGCACCCTCCAATTTCAGAGGAAGTTGTCGACAGGCCTAGTCCTAATAAGGCTGTAACCTAACAAAATGTGGAAAAAGTTAAGAGGTCTGAATACTTTGCAAAGGCACTGTATACTGGAAAATCCTGCTATGCTTCTTTATTTAAGAGACCAACCTTATCACCTCTCCATCTCAACTACAGTAACACAACACACCATACATTTTCTTTCTTATGCAGAACACACAATTAAGTATGTAAATATTCTACATTCCAAATGACACCCTTCTCCCTATTTAGTGCATTACTTTTGACCCAACACCGCCCCCCCCCCCCCCCCCCCCCAAGACTCTCTACCAGGCTCTGTTCCAACACCGTGTCCCTCCAGACTCTCTACCAGGCTCTGTTCCGACACCGTGTCCCTCCAGGCTCTCTAACAGGCTCTGCTCCAACACCATGTCCCTCCAGACTCTCTAACAGGCTCTATTCCAACACTGTGTCCCCCCAGACTCTCTAAAAGACTCAGTTCCAATACCGTGTGCCTCCAGACTCTCTAACAGGCTCTGTTCCAACACCGTGTCCCTCCAGACTCTATAACAGGCTCTGACCCAACACCGTGTCCCTTTCAGACTCTCTAACAGGCTCTTTTCCAACACCGTGTCCCTTTCAGGCTCTCTAACATGTTCTGTTCCAACACCGTCTCTCCAGACTCTCTAACAGGCTCTGTTCCAACACCGTGTCCCCCCAGACTCTCTAACAGGCTCTGTTCCAACACCATGTCCCTCCAGACTCTCTAACAGGCTCTGTTCCAACACCGTGTCCCTCCAGGCTCTCTAACAGGCTCTGACCCAACACCGTGTCCCTCCAGACTCTCTAACAGGCTCTGACCCAACACCGTGTCCCTCCAGACTCTCTAACAGGCTCTGTTCCAACACCGTGTCCCTCCAGACTCTCTAACAGGCTCTGACCCAACACTGTGTCCCTTTCAGACTCTCTAACAGGCTCTGTTCCAACACTGTCTCCCCCCAGACTCTCTAACAGGCTCTGTTCCAACACCATGTCCCTCCAGACTCTCTAACAGGCTCTGTTCCAACACGTGTCCCTCCAGGCTCTCTAACAGGCTCTGTTCCAACACCTTGTCCCTCCAGACTCTCTACCAGGATCTGTTCCAACACCGTATCTCTCCAGACTCTCTAACAGGCTCTGTTCCAACACTGTGTCCCCCCAGACTCTCCAACAGGCTCTGTTCCAATACCGTGTCCCCCCAGACTCTCTAACAGGCTCTGTTCCAACACAGTGTCCCTCCAGACTCTCTATCAGGCTCTGTTCCAACACCGTGTCTCTCCAGACTCTCTAACAGGCTCTGTTCCAACACCGTGTCCCCAGACTCTCCAACAGGCTCTGTTCCAACACCTTGTCCCTCCAGACTCTCTAACAGACTCTATTCCAACACCGTGTCCCCCCCAGACTCTCTAACAGACTCCATGTGTGCTCTTTCCTTCAACTTATCACTCAGTGAAAGTATACATAATGAGAAAGCCCTGGCAACCCCTGTCCCAGAATGCTTAGCATCATAGTGTAGACATACCATGTTGGCTACATCCCAAGGAGAAACCAATTCCCAATAGGGCTCAGGTCAAAAGTAGTGCACAATGTGAGTAGTGCACAATGGGAGAAATAGTTGTGTAGTTTCACTGCCATTTCATAAGGCTCTGAGGCAGAGCATGTTAAATCCATTGTTTTCTGTTTTGCTTGCACTTAATGACCTCCTGACCACCTTTCAGTCGCTGCTGTCTCTAATTGTAGCCTGGGCCGTCTAAAACGCTGCCTGAACGCAAAGATCTGACAATGTTTATGAGTTTTATAAAGCCTTTATACCACCCTGATTATAAGGAGGAGGACAGGCCAGGGATGTGGTTGTTTAACAGGAAAACACATCAAAACAAATCTCACATTACCACAACGTCTAAACTCTGCATACAGATGCATTGTCCCAGTGTTATGGGGTCTCTTGGTTAGATAAATCAATATCCCTGTGTGTTATGGGGTCTCTCAGTTAGCTAAATCAATATCCCTGTGTGTTATGGGATCTCTCAGATAAATCACAGTGTGTGAATGGGGTCTCTCAGTTAGAGAAATTTGAATGGGGTCTCTCAGTTAGAGAAATCAGTGTGTGAATGGGGTCTCTCATTTAGAGAATTCACAGTGTGTGAATGGGGTCTCTCATTTAGAGAAATGTGAATGGGGTCTCTCAGTTAGAGAAATGTGAATGGGGTCTCTCAGTTAGAGAAATCACAGTGTGTGAATGGGGTCTCTCAGTTAGAGAATTCACAGTGTGTGAATGGTGTCTCTCAGTTAGAGAATTCACAGTGTGTGAATGGTGTCTCTCAGTTAGAGAAATCACAGTGTGTGAATGGGGTCTCTCAGTTAGAGAATTCACAGTGTGTGAATGGTGTCTCTCAGTTAGAGAATTCACAGTGTGTGAATGGGGTCTCTCAGTTAGAGAATTCACAGTGTGTGAATGGTGTCTCTCAGTTAGAGAAATCACAGTGTGTTAATGCAGTGTGGGAGTGTTGAATAGTGCTCAGGCTCCACTGCCAAAACCCAGCTGCATGGTCCCAACTTTGATTCCAGCTCCATGGTCCCAGCTGCATGGGTTCAGATTATATTTATCTGAAACATTAAGGTTGTGTCCCAAATGGCAACCTAAGTCCTAATAAGTGCACTATTTTTGACCAGAGGTCCAAGGGCCCTGGTTAAGAGTAGTACACTACAAAGTAAATAGGGTTCATAAAGGAGTCAACCTGAGTAGCCAGAATAATTCCAAACTACTTGAGGGGAAAGCAGACTGGACCTTTCAGGGACCAAACACCGGCTGTTTTCAACTAAACAAAGAATATTCCTGTAAGTAGTAACTTTTTGAAAAATTAGCACAGTGCTGAGGCCTGTTATTAAGATAAACATTCGTGTGCAGGGAAGGGCTCTCCAACCTGGTTTCTGGAGAGATACCGTCCAGTCCGTTTTAGATAGATAGATAGATAGATAGATAGATAGATAGATAGATAGATAGATAGATAGATAGATAGATAGATAGATAGATAGATAGATAGATAGATAGATATTAAGTTAGTTAGATTGTTAGGTATTTAGTTAGAGAGTTAGGTATTTAGTTAGTTAGTTAGTTAGATAGATAGTTTGGTATTTAGTTAGAGAGTTAGGTATTTAGTTAGTTAGTTAGTTAGATAGTTAGGTATTTAGTTAGTTAGATAGTTAGGTATTTAGTTAGTTAGATTGTTAGGTATTTAGTTAGTTAGATAGATAGTTAGGTATTTAGTTAATTAGATATATAGTTTGGTATTTAGTTAGATAGTTAGGTATTTAGTTAGTTAGTTAGATAGATAGTTAGGTATTTAGTTAGTTAGATTGTTAGGTATTTAGTTAGTTAGATTGTTAGGTATTTAGATAGTTAGTTAGATAGATAGTTAGGTATTTAGTTAGTTAGATTGTTAGATATTTAGGTATTTAGTTAGTTAGATAGTTCGATATTTAGGTATTTAGTTAGTTAGATAGTTAGGTATTTAGTTAGTTAGATAGATAGTTGTTAGATAGATAGTTAGGTATTTAGTTAGTTAGATAGTTAGGTATTTAGTTAGTTAGATAGATAGTTAGGCATTTAGTTAGTTAGATAGTTAGGTATTTAGTTAGTTAGTTAGATAGATAGTTAGGTATTTAGTTAGTTAGATAGATAGTTGTTAGATATTATGTATTTAGTTAGTTAGATAGATAGTTAGGTATTTAGTTAGTTAGATAGTTAGCTATTTAGTTAGTTAGATTGTTAGGTATTTAGTTAGTTAGATAGATAGTTAGGTATTTAGTTAATTAGATAGATAGTTTGGTATTTAGTTAGATAGTTAGGTATTTAGTTAGTTAGTTAGATAGATAGTTAGGTATTTAGTTAGTTAGATTGTTAGGTATTTAGTTAGTTAGATTGTTAGGTATTTAGTTAGTTAGTTAGATAGATAGTTAGGTATTTAGTTAGTTAGATTGTTAAGTATTTAGTTAGTTAGTTAGATAGATAGTTAGGTATTTAGTTAGTTAGATTGTTAGGTATTTAGTTTGTTAGATAGTTAGGTATTTAGTTTGTTAGATTGTTAGATATTTAGTTAGATATATATTTAGGTATTTAGTTCGTTAGATATTTAGTTAGTTAGATAGATAGTTTTTAGATATTTAGTTAGATAGATAGTTAGGCATTTAGTTAGTTAGATAGTTAGGTATTTAGTTAGTTAGATAGATAGTTAGGTATTTAGTTAGTTAGATACATAGTTAGGTATTTAGTTAATTAGATAGATAGTTTGGTATTTAGTTAGATAGTTAGGTAGATAGATAGTTAGGTATTTTGTTAGTTAGGTATTTAGTTAGTTAGATAGTTAGGTATTTAGTTAGTTAGATAGATAGTTAGGTATTTAGTTAATTAGATAGATAGTTTGGTATTTAGTTAGAGAGTTAGGTATTTAGTTAGTTAGTTAGTTAGATAGATAGATAGATAGATAGATAGATAGATAGATAGATAGATAGATAGATATTTAGTTAGATTGTTATGTATTTAGTTAGTTAGATAGTTAGGTATTTAGTTAGTTAGAAATTTAGTTAGTTAGATAGATAGTTAGGTATTTAGTTAGTACTGTCATTATAACAGCTCTTTCTCAGTCACAGGGCTAGTTAGATAGTTAAATATTTAGATAGATAGAACCCACTATGTGAGAATGTATCTATCTCTCTCTATCTATGTAAGAATCAAAGTTTATTTCAAACACATCTGAAAATAGCCTTTTGCTGTGACATTGTACAGCCTATTGCAATGCTGTGACCCGGATTTGAACCGGGGTTGCTGCATCCACAATGCATAGTACTAACCACTAATCACAGAGAACTACCAGAGCTTGGGTGCTATGGGAGATGGTCTAAAGTACTTTGTAGGGGTTAGGGTGCATAGGGCTCTGGTGTAAAGTGTTTCACTATGTAGGGGTTAGGGTGCATAGGGCTCTGGTGTAAAGTGTTTCACTATGTCGGGTTTAGGGTGCAATAGGGCTCTGTTCTAAAGTAGTGCACTATGTAGGGCTTAGGGTGCCATAGGGCTCTGGCATAAGTAGTGCACTATATAGGGAATAGGGTGCCCTTTTGGGCGCATATTGTTCTGTTCTTCAGGAGAAATAATTTTCTCTTCAGCTCTGAATTGAACCGAAGATTATAGATGTACTGACAAGACACACGCCGTAACAATTGGAGTAGTTGTCCACAAAGCGACAGCGGCGTCTAGCCCTCGCCTATGATTTCTTTGGATTGGTAGATACATCTCATTATTGTAATCTTTTTTAAATATTCGTTGAGGGTTGTTTGGTGTCAACCGTCTGTCAATGGAGAGAGATGCTATGCTACTAGCCTCGTGAAATGAATATGCATAGCCATCTCGAAACCAGGAATCATGTAGGCTCTATTCATGGTGGCCAGGAATCATGTTGGCTCTATTCATGATGACCAGGAATCATGTTGGCTCTATTCATGATGACCAGGAATCATGTAGGCTCTATTCATGGTGACCAGGAATAATGTAGGCTCTATTCATGAAGACCAGGAATCATGTTGGCTCTATTCATGGTGACCAGGAATCATGTTTGCTCTATTCATGAAGACCAGGAATCATGTTGGCTCTATTCATGATGACCAGGAATCATGTTGGCTCTATTCATGGTGACCAGGAATCATGTTGGCTCTATTCATGAAGACCAGGAATCATGTTGGCTCTATTCATGATGACCCGGAATCATGTTTGCTCTATCCATGAAGACCAGGAATCATTTTGGCTCTATTCATGATGACCAGGAATCATGTTGGCTCTGTCACGAAGACCAGGAATCATGTTGGCTCTAGTCACGAAGACCAGGAATCATGTTGGCTCTATTCACGATGACTAGGAATCACGCTGGCTCTTTTCATGGTATATCGACGAGCAGCATTAAACAATATTTGTAAAATTAACATGGCCATGACGGTGGCAATAGCTCTTCATGTGGACGGATACCGCCCTCTAGTTGTGAAGCTCTGGTATTACATTAACATGGTCATGACGGTGGCAATAGCTCTTCATGTGGACGGATACCGCCCTCTAGTTGTGAAGCTCTGGTATTACATTAACATGGTCATGACGGTGGCAATAGCTCTTCCTGTGGATGGATACCGCCCTCTAGTTGTGATTCTCTGGTATTACATTAAACTGGTCATGACGGTGGCAATAGCTCTTCATGTGGACGGATACCGCCCTCTAGTTGTGATTCTCTGGTATTACATTAAAATGGCCATGAAAGGTTTTGAGTTGTTGGATATTAATTAAGTGCTAATGCCCCCGGTGTATGGAGGATATATTGGCTGTTATTAGTCAAGGGCTGGAAAACCGTGCCAATATATACTCCAAACACCGGCTCAAAGGGCTTTGTCACTTTTATACAACGGGTTATCAACATACTCAAATAATGATTGACGTATTTTAATTAAAAACGTTATGTTGATGAATTTAGTCATACTATTTCACCCTTCAGCAAGATATTGTCTCGGCTCAAATCTAGGGTTTTCTAGACACGCAACCCAGTCTTTGTTCTGTATCTCTGGACTCAATCCAGTCGTTCAGTCTTTGTTGTCAACCAGTCAACCAGGAATGTATCTATGAACACGACCCAGTTGTTCAGTCTTTTTGTTGTGTATCTGTGAACACGACCCAGTTGTTCAGTCTTTGTTCTGTATCTATGAACACGACCCAGATGTTCATTCTACATGTTCGATTGCCATACCGGCTGGCAACGTTCGTATCCCTTGCTAGCTAGCCAACTACTGCTAACTTACTGCCACGTCAAACAGTGCAGCCAGAATAACAACAAAGTAGCCGCATTTGCATTTGTTTAAGCAGTTTTCTAGAGACATTTATTAGGTTTCATCCATAACAATGAGGTGTGATTTCACCTGGTATAAAAAATGTGCTCACTAGTCAAGACACTGTTGTTCAGAGGAGCTAGCCAACAACACAGTAACAACACAGCTAACAACACAGTAACACAATCACTTCAAACTGAGGCTGGAAAGACTGCAAACTAGCAGCGTTTCATGTGACCTTTTTTCAATTGACATTTTTTGGTATATATTCATAAAAATGATGCCAGCTGAGAAACGCTGTCTGCCTGTCTGTCTCGTCCCGAGACACGACACATTCACGACTGGGTCACGTCCATAAATACAGAACAAATACTGAACAACCGGTGTCAATTTGATGAATGAACACCGGCTAGAATGCGGTTTTAACCAATCAGCATTCAGGATTAGACCCACCCGTTGAATAATACTGAACATTAGTGCAATATGTTTAGAGAATAAGGTAGGTATTAAAAATGTTTTGGTCAGTGCCTCCCCCCCACCCCATAATGCCTGGAGCCTGCCCTGCACTCTATCTCTTCCATGGACCAATACCATTAGAATATTAGGTGAAAGAGGACTTCGCCAATGACGTCACAGCGATCAACATTAGTGTGTCCTTTGGCAGTTGGTGGGAAAACAGCTGAGTAGAACTTAGGATGAAGATAGATATACATTGGCTTCAGAAAGTAGTCATACCCCTTGCCAAGTTCCACATTTTCTTTCATCACATCCTGAAATGAAACCCATCTACACACAATACCCCATAATGACAAAGTGAAAACATGTTTTTAGAATTTTTTGCAAATTTATTTCAAATGAAATATGGAACAATTGAATTCACGTAAGTATTCACAGCCCTGAGCCAATACCTTTTAGAATCACCATTGCTAGACAGACCTTTCCAAGTCTTGCCATAGATTTTCAAGACAATGTAATACTGTAACTGGGCCACTCAGGAATACGCAATGTGAATATATCGTTGGGTCATTGTGCTGTCACAGAATGAATTGTGAGCAAGGCCTCAAAAAAGCCCTATATACCAGAGCTGTGAGAAAAGTTCTATATATTATTGTAACAATGTTGCAATTGTTTGTGAGGATTCCAACAGGTGTGGTTCCTGTGGGGGAAAGATTATATTGGGGAAAGGTTCCTGTGGGGGTTGCCATGGAAGCCAAGAGGGGAGTGAGGTGTGTGTGTGCTCGAATACACATGCATGTGAGGGTCTGGGAGAGGAAGTGTGTCCATCTGATGAATGGGCAAATGCCTGAACTCAATTTTATACACTATTTTATACACAGAGTCAATGTGGAGGCTATATACAGGGCGTACCGGTAGAGAGTCAATGTGGAGGCTATATACAGGGCGTACCGGTAGAGAGTCAATGTGGAGGATATATACAGGGCGTACCGGCGTACCAGTAGAGAGTCAATGTGGAGGCTATATACAGGGGGTACCGGTACAGTCAATGTGTGGGGGCACTGGTTAGTCGAGGTAATTTAGGTAATATGTACATATAGGTAGTGTTATTAAAGTAACTATGCATAGATAATAACAGAGTAGCAGTGGTGTAGAATTGTGGAGGGGGGCAATGCATTTAGTCTGGGTAGCCATTTGATTAGATGTTCAGTAGCCTTATGGCTTCGGGGTAGAAGCTGTTTAGAAGCTGTTTGGACCTAGACTTTGCGCTCTGGTACCGCTTGCCTTGCGGTAGCAGATAGAACAGTCTATGACTAGGGTGGCTAGAATCTTTGACATATTTTGGGCCATCCTCGGACACCGCCTGGTATAGAGGTCCTGGATGGCAGGAAGCTTGGCCGCAGTGATTTACTGGACCGTTCGCTCTACCCTCTGTAGTGCCTTGTGGTCGGAGGCTGAGCAGTTGCCATACCAGGCAGTGATGCAACCAGTCAGGATGCTCTCAGTGGTGCAGCTGTAGAACCTTTTGAGGATCTGAGGACCCATGCCAAATCTGTTCAGTCTCCTGAGGGGGAATAGGTTTTGTCGTATCCTCTTCACAACTGTCTTGGTGTGCTTGGTTCATGTTAGTTTGTTGGTGATGTGGACACCAAGGAACTTGAATCTCTCAACTTGCTCCACTACAGACCCGTCGATGAGAATGGGGGCGTGCTTGGTCCTCCTTTTCCTGTAGTCCACAATTATCTCCTTAGTCTTGCTCACGTTGAGGGAGAGGTTGTTGGCCTAGCACCACACGGCCTGGTCTCTGACCTCCTCCCAATGGGCTGTCTCATCGTTGTCGGTGATCAGGCCTATCACTGTTGTGTCACTGGTAAACTTAATGATGGTGTTGGAGTTGTGCCTGGCCGTGCAGCCATGAGTGAACAGGGAGTACAGGAGGGGACTAAGCATGCACCCCAGAGGGGCCCCAGTGTTAAGTATCAGTGTGGCGGATGTGTTGTTACCTTCCGTTACCACCTGGGGGCAACCTGTCAGGAAGTCCAGGAGCCAGTTGCAGAGGGAGGTGTTTAGTCCCAGGTTCCTTAGCTTAGTGATGAGCTTTGAGGGCAATATGGTGTTGATGCACAAGACAGTTCACGCAATTGTCAATTTAAAGAAATATAGCCTATTTATTAATCACCACATTTAGCCAACATTAGACAGTTAATCCAGAGATTCTTACCTTTGCCTTTGATTCGTCAGTCTCGTCCAGATCATCATGGTATTTGTAGTTCTTTATGATGAGCCACATTAGCATTAGCAGCTAGTTAGCATTTCATTTTTGGGGAGTAAATTGAGGCGAATTTATTTTGATCATCGTCACCTTGTCCTACAGAGAAACGTACACATTTTGTGAAAACGTCATGGCAGGGTAGGCCTACATGAAACACAGCCCTTATTTTAAGTTTTTCTAATATCTCCTATGGGGAAATTGAATGTTGTAAAAATGAGTGGAACCATTTCCCTGTTTTACCTCTAGGTTTCATGACTCATTCAGTAATGTGGTAAATTACAAAGAGGTTGAATACTTGACTCAAGACCATTCAGCCTTTTTCTTTTCTATTCTTTAAATTAACAAAAATGTAATTCTACTTTGACATTATGGGGTATTGTGTGTAGGCCAATGATACAACATTTTTATTGAATATATTTTAAATGAAGCGCTGTAACAACAAAGTATGGGAAAAGTCAAGGGGTGTGAATACTTTCTGAAAGCACTGGATCTATGTATATCTTCATCCAGGAAGCAGAACCAGGAAGTAACCATGAGATTGGATCTATGTATATCTTCATCCAGGAAGCAGAACCAGGAAGTAACCATGAGATTGGATCTATGCATATCTTCATCCTATAGCAGAACCAGGAAGTAACCATGAGATTGAAATGTTTGTTAATTAAACTGGAAGGTAAAATGATAGTATATTGCAATTATATTTCCAGTACATGTGTAACAGTATAACTTTAGACCGTCCCCTCGCCCACAACCCTCTGCACACATCAACAACAGTCACCCACGAAGCATCGAAAAAAGCCGCGGCCCTTGCTGAGCAAAGGGGGAACTACTACTTCAAGGTCTCAGAGCAAGTGACGTCACCGATTGTAACGCTATTTAGCGCGCACCACCGCTAACTAAGCTAGCCGTTTCACATCCGTTACACATGTATGCAAGCAACAGTGATGTGTTTCCTGCTGAGTTCTAGAATGTTTAAACTGTAACAAATGCTAAAACAAAAAACGACTATTGATTGTCAGAGGCTATGAAGAATGTACATTTTGTATTTATTTTACACAGTGACAGGAAGACAGGCATTTAAACAAGAAATGGACAGGACAATTTTAGGCTAGAATGTTTGAGTATTCAAACCAGAGCTTTTCACGGGTCCGACAGACCCGACATTCCGAGATCCGACCCGGAACCCGAGCAGACCCGTATCCTAAATTCGGACTTGTGTTTCGGATCTGGGTTGTTTCTGATATAATTGTCATCGGTCTCAGGTCCAATTAAAATTGATTTACTGACAGATTAGACCTGTCCACTCTTACTTTACTGTTGGTGTGATGATAACTGCAAGAGCTTGTGTCAGACAATTGCAACTCAATAGAACTCTATAGCTTATGTCCACAGCTGAAACTGGTTCCAGCTGATCACCTCACGTGTGCCTGCTGTTGAGGAGAGAGAGAGAGAGAGAGCGAGTGTGTAAAAGGAGCCTTGCCCGAGGCTACTGTTGAATAAGAAGATGGAGGTTTTTTTCATTGAATTAAAACGGACGCTAGAAGAGAAGGAGTACAGTGAAAATAAGCCCACAAGGGTTAATGTCCTCAGGGACAAGTTTTAATATTGTCGTGGACAAAGATGAGAACAACATTAGTGCGGCCAAGTGGACTGTGTCGTTACTCAGGTTTGATGCACTTTTCTACCTTTCATTCATTTGTATCGTATCAATGATCAATTTAACATTTCATTCTGTCGACCCATTTTTTTTATCGGCCAAATTAAGTTCCAGCTGTAATGTTGTGTTTGCAGCGAGATAATTGAGTTAACATCGTTAAGGATCCTACTCCAAATCAAACCAGGAAAAGGAAAAAACAAAAGAGGGCGAGATGCAAAAACTACATTTAATGCCTTTAATGCCATTTAATGCCTATAATAACCTATTCGTATTTTCCTTAAAAACAATGGCTTGACTTACTTTTAAAATGACACTAATGAAGTTAAGTAACTTCTGTGATGCTTCGGTGGTGTATGGCTATTGGTTAAGCTTTAGTTACAGCAGACCAATGATGGCCGTTCATTGGCCTGCTGATTATTGTTAGGTGTAGATACTGCAGGCCTATGATATGAAGATAGAGTCAGTTGGAACGCACTGACAGTTGAACTTGAGGTGAGGAAGAGTGTTCCAGACTTACTCCTTTTAATCTAGTAATATAAAGCTTATCTTTATACAAAATATACTGATGTAAAATGAACAAAATGATCCTCCTTCTGTAAGTCTATATCTGTACCATCTGACAAGTATAAAGAAATCCATTTCCATGTCGGGAACATGGCGCCGGTATATGTCTATATTTCTCTGAGGGCCTGAGCTCGTCTGCCAGGGCAGCAGGGTAGCCTAGTGGTTAGAGCATTGGGCTAGTAACCGGAAGGTTGCAAGGGGGACATAGACACAAAACTTTGGCGCTCTTGTGTCACAACCATTTCAGAACAGGTCTGACTATCCTAGGGTTCATTTCAGAACAGGTCTGACTATCCTGGGGTCCATTTCAGAACAGGTCTGACTATCCTGGGGTTCATTTCAGAACAGGTCTGACTATCCTGGGGTTCATTTCAGAACAGGTCTGACTATCCTGGGGTCCATTTCAGAACAGGTCTGGTCCTAGGGTTCATTTCAGAACAGGTCTGACTATCCTGGGGTCCATTTCAGAACAGGTCTGACTATCCTGGGGTCCATTTCAGAACAGGTCTGACTATCCTGGGGTCCATTTCAGAACAGGTCTGACTATCCTAGGGTCCATTTCAGAACAGGTCTGACTATCCTGGGGTCCATTTCAGAACAGGTCTGACTATCCTAGGGTCCATTTCAGAACATGTCTGGTCCTAGGGTCCATTTCAGAACAGGTCTGACTATCCTAGGGTCCATTTCAGAACAGGTCTGGTCCTGGGGTCCATTTCAGAACGGGTCTGGTTCTAGGGTCCATTTCAGAACAGGTCTGACTATCCTAGGGTCCGTTTCAGAACAGGTCTGGTCCTAGGGTCCATTTCAGAACAGGTCTGACTATCCTAGGGTCCGTTTCAGAACAGGTCTGGTCCTAGGGTCCATTTCAGAACAGGTCTGACTATCCTAGGGTCCGTTTCAGAACAGGTCTGGTCCTAGGGTCCATTTCACAACAGGTCTGACTATCCTAGGGTCCGTTTCAGAACAGGTCTGGTCCAAGGGTCCATTTCAGAACAGGTCTGGTCCTAGGGTCCATTTCAGAACAGGTCTGACTATCCTAGGGTCCATTTCAGAACAGGTCTGGTCCTAGGGTCCATTTCAGAACAGGTCTGACTATCCTAGGGTCCGTTTCAGAACAGGTCTGGTCCTAGGGTCCATTTCACAACAGGTCTGACTATCCTAGGGTCCGTTTCAGAACAGGTCTGGTCCTAGGGTCCATTTCAGAACAGGTCTGACTATCCAAGGGTCCATTTCAGAACAGGTCTGGTCCTAGGGTCCATTTCAGAACAGGTCTGACTATCCTAGGGTCCGTTTCAGAACAGGTCTGGTCCTAGGGTCCATTTCACAACAGGTCTGACTATCCTAGGGTCCGTTTCAGAACAGGTCTGGTCCAAGGGTCCATTTCAGAACAGGTCTGGTCCTAGGGTCCATTTCACAACAGGTCTGGTTCTAGGGTCCATATCAGAACGGGTCTGGTTCTAGGGTCCATTTTCGTAATGAACTTTCATTTACAAGTAAATAATTTATGCATATCTGGTCGGATGGGAAAAGCCACAAAACCATTTCAGAAGGTGTCCAACTTTCTTTCTTTGAACCTGTGAAGACCTCTAGTTCAAACCCCTCTCTATGACACTGGGGACATAGACACAAACCTTGGCGCTCTTGTGTCACAACGAGTGAGGAATTAATGGAGGATGAATTGCCCGTGTGAAACTAGGCTGTCAAGTGATTCTGCTGGATGCAGTCCACATCGACACACATATAATGGATATAACAGTTGGGTCTATTCTTTCTATCTGGTTCTGTCTGGTTCATTCTACAGGGCATTTCCCCTTCTGGTTCATCTACAGTAGAGTGATCCAGGTGTAGGCTGATGCCTTCACCACAGGAGGGCAGTGTTGAGCTAACCTTCAGCTATCAGCCAATGGTAAGGAGGCTAGAGAAAGCGTTACTGCTGGTATGCAGTCTGTATAATATTTTCACTATAAGCTACATTTGATTTCCTGTTTTCATTTGAATGACCTACTGCAGTAAAAGCATGTGGACATTCTGCAACTGATTAATTAGTTATTATATATACAGTATATATCATTATTATGTAGGCTATTATAAATAGTGGCAATGTTTGCCTTTTTTCATATCTGTGCAATGGAGTTATAGACAAATAAAGAACACATGACATAGATATATATACATATAGATTTATGCGTGTGTCTGTCATATGTTCATTATTTGTCTATACATCCATTGCACAGGTTTGAAAAAATAACTATATATATATATAAATATATATATATATATATATATATATATATATATATATGTATATATATATATATATATATTAGTGCGAGTGTGTGTGAAATGCAGTTGTGTTTCCATGCGAGTGTTGGTGGATCAGATTTCCATTTAAAATGTAGATTTAACCTCTCAGATTTGCAACACAGTTAACAAAGTGTGGAATACCGTGTAACAACATTGACAACAACATCAAGGAAACCAGTCATTCAGTAGAGCAGAGCTTTCTTCTAACAAACTGACACAATAACTTGTTCTGTAACACCATCTGAACAAACAGACAGAATGGTCAGGGGGCTTTTTAAACACACCCACACATACACGCACACACACACACACACACACACACACACACACACACACACACACACACACACACACACACACACAGGGCCGTGAGGGGGTCTTTGAAATACACACACACACACACACACACACACACACAGGGCCGTGAGGGGTCTTTGAAACTTCAGTCAGATTGTCTATCTGACTCCATGATCCTAGTAACTCCCTGTGTGTGTGTGTGTGTGTGTGTGTGTGTGTATTTCAAAGACCCCCTCACGGCCCTGTGTGTGTGTGTTTCAAAAATCCCTTACGGCCCTGTGTGTGTGTGTGTGTGTGTGTGTGTGTGTGTGTGTGTGTGTGTGTGTGTGTGTGTGTGTGTGTTGCCAGTGTAAAGTAGGCTGTACACATATTACTAAGACATTGTTACCAGTCCAGTTATTGGACAGAAATAGTTATCGAGGAAGACCTGACTCTTGATGTGTTATTTTACTAATGAAATGAAAACAATATTAATGAATGTCTGAAAGTATGAATTCTTTTAGAAAAAAAAAAAAAAGACAAACACAATTTCTACAAACATTGAATAAAGTTAATCAACATATTTGCAAACATAATAAGATAGAAAATAGAATCAATGACACGACCTGGAGATATGTGAATATTAGTCATAAGAGGTAAGTCTTTGATCCTGTGGTCAGGACACATGGAGGAGAACAAAGGGACCAGATGGCTGTTTGTCTGTTTGTCCTTGACTTTCTACTTTTCCTCATCTCAGAATTGGTGTCTCCGTGTTGTAGTCTTTTGGGTCTGTTGCCTATTTATTTCAGAGATCTCTTATAGTCTTCTTCTTCTTCTTCTTTCCTTGAAGAAAGTTTCAACTCTTTAAAGTTGAAACTGCACTCATCGATTCCGCATGTGTTTCTTCCGGTGCTCACTAAGAAATGCAGCGGCCATTACTGAGGCCCAAACGAGAGTTGTCTTTGATGGTGTTGTCCAATGTGATAGTTTCTTGGGTGTGTCTTTGCCATTCAATCAAACAAACAAACAAACAAACAAACAAACAAACAAAAACAATGGTGAGTAACTTAATAAAGGTGCTTAATAAAGGAAGTGAGTTTTGTGTTTATACAGGACCTCCCGCCCCCACCTACCGTCAACCAATCATGTCAATACGGCGCCCTCTGCATTGTTACACAACTCAGAGGCACACGGAGACGCGGTACGGAGCTCAATTTGGCCTCCAGCAGCACCGCAATTGCATCACACAGCCAGCCAGCTAACGTCAGCTAGGGAGACAGCCAGCTAATGTCAGCTAACAGTACACTTCAGCTTGAAATGAAACAACTTTCAGATAAAATTAGAAACATGTAATATCTGAAAATGGAGCCAGGTAACTATCTACCCTGTATACATCATCATGCGTCATGGATGCGTCTCCCTGTCAGGAATGCTACACCACAGTTGCCCTTACTTTTGAAGATGTAATCCGGAGACAGTTCATTTCTCCATCTCTTTAGCTATCGTACTCTAATTCCACTGATTTAAAAACTTGATCCCCCAGAAAGTGGAGAGCAACACTTGTGCAGTTCCACAAACAAATATTTTTTTTAAACCGCTTTCGACAGGATAACCAACACAGACTGACGAGCTCAAATAGATAGAAGCCTTCAATATGGCAGACCAGTCCAAACTCCTCTCTCGGCATATCCAGGACAGACAAGTGTTAAAATTGACCTATGACCTGATCAAATGTGCCCACCCTGAAGTGGTACTGGTGCCTGGCCACATCCTGCCCCAGCCTCCTGCTCTGATATGGTAGGGTGGTTCCCTTCTGTTCCTGATATGGTAGGGGGGGAGGTTGCCTTCTCCTGATATGGTAGGGGGTTTCCTTCTGTTCCTGATATGGTAGGGGGTTCCTTTCTTCTCCTAGAGGGGTTCCCTTCTTCTTCAGATATGGTAGGGGGTTCCCTTCTTCTTCTGGTATGGTAGGGAGTTCCCACCACGCTGTTGAACAACGAATCCACCAAGTTGTGTAAGTGGCCTGTAAGTGGCCTGTGAATGATTTAAAATATCATCACTCAGTAAATGTATTTAAATAGAATCAAACAGCATCGCCGTTTAAGAGCTAGCTGCTCCACACCAGTCACAGCCAACCAGCCATCCAGCCATCCAGCCATCCAGCCATCCAGCCATCCAGCCATCCAGCCAACCAGCCAACCAGCCAGCCAGCCATCCAGCCATCCAGCCATCCAGCCATCCAGCCATCCAGCCATCCAGCCATCCAGCCAACCAGCCAACCATCCAGCCATCCAGCCATCCAGCCATCCAGCCATCCAGCCATCCAGCCATCCAGCCAACCAGCCATCCAGTCATCCAGCCAACCAGTCATCCAGCCATCCAGCCATCCAGCCATCCAGCCATCCAGCCATCCAGCCAACCAGCCAACCAGCCAGCCATCCAGCCATCCAGCCATCCAGCCATCATGTACTACATTTGATGTATGTAATCCATTCCTTACATTCTTGCTGAATATTGTTGAATACGTTAGAAGTATGCACCAACTCTGGGGAAGCACAGTTTCACTCCTATGACAGGCAAGTTGCAGCCACAGCACATGACAGCTGAGGGTGGACCACACGGGTGGACCACAGCTTGTTGTCTCTGGACAGCTGGGGGTGGACCACATGGGTGGACCACAGCTTGTTGTCTCTGGACAGCTGGGGGTGGACCACACGGGTGGACCACAGCTTGTTGTCTCTGGACAACTGAGGGTGGACCACAGCTTGTTGTCTCTGGAGAGCTGAGGGTGGACCACATGGTTGGACCACAGCTTGTTGTCTCTGGAGAGCTGAGGGTGGACCACATGGGTGGACCACAGCTTGTTGTCTCTGGACAGCTGAGGGTGGACCACACAGCTGGACCACAGCTTGTTGTCTCTGGAGAGCTGAGGGTGGACCACATGGGTGGACACACCTTGTTATTTCTGGACAGCCATCCATACCCATCCATAGCCAAAATACCCAACCCAACCAAACCCCTCCCATCCATACCCAACCAATCCATACCCAACCCATCCATACCCAACCCATACATACCCATCCAGACCCAACCCATCCATACCCATCCAGACCCAACCCATTTATACCCAACCCATACATACCCATTCAAATCCATCCCATCCATACCCAACCCATCCAAACTCATCCATACCCAACCCATCCATACCCATCCAGACCCAACCCATTTATACCCAACCCATTCAAATCCAACCGATTCATACCAATCCATACCCAACCCATCAATACCCAACCATACCCAACCCATCCAAACCCATCCAGCCCCAACCCATCTATACCCAACCCATTCAAATCCAACCCATCCATACCCAACCCAACCAAGCTTATCCATACCCAACCCATGAATACCCATCCCCTCCATACCCACCCAAACCCAACCCATCCAAAACCAACCCATCCATACCCAACCCATCCATACCCAACCCATCCATACCCATCCAGACCCAACCCATCCATACCCATCCAGACCCAACCCATCTATACCCATCCATACCCAACCCATCCATACCCATTCAAATCCAACCCATCCATACCCATCCATACCCAACCCATCAAAACTCATCCATACCCAACCCATCCAAACTCATCCATACCCAACCCAACCCATCCATACTCATCCATACCCAACACATCCATACCCAACCCATCCATACTCAAACATACCCATCCATACCCAACCGTACCCATCCATACCCAATGCATCCATACCCATCCATACCCATCCATACCAAACCATACCCAACCATACCCATCCATACCCAACCCATCCATACCCAACCATACCCATCCATACCCAACCCATCCATACCATAACCATCCATACCCAACCATACCCAAGCCATACATACCCAACCATACCCATCCATACCCTACCATACCCAACCCATTCATACCCAACCATACTCATCCATATCCAACCATACCCATCTATACCCATCCATACCCAACCATACCCAACCCATCCATACCCAACCATACCCATCCATACCCAACCCATCTATACCCATCCATACCCAACCATACCCATCCATACCCAACCCATCCATACCCAACCCATCCATACCCAACCATACCCATCCATACCCAACCCATCTATACCCATCCATACCCAACCATACCCATCCATACCCAACCCATCCATACCCAACCATACCCATCCATACCCAACCCATCCATACCCATCCATACCCATCCATACCCAACCCATCCATACCCAACCCATCCATACCCAACCATACCATCCATACCCAACCATACCCAACCATACCATCCATACCCATCCATACCCAACCATACCCATCCATACCCAACCATACCCATCCATACCCAACCATACCCATCCATACCCAACCCATCTATACCCATCCATACCCAACGATACCCATCCATACCCAACCATACCCATCCATACCCAACCATACCATCCATACCCAACCCATCCATACCCAACCCATCCATACCCAACCATACCATCCATACCCAACCCATCCATACCCATCCATACCCAACCATACCATCCATACCCATCCATACCCAACCCATCCATACCATCCATACCCAACCATACCCATCCATACCCAACCATACCATCCATACCCATCTATACCCAACCCATCCATACCCATCCCATCCATCCATACCCATCCATACCCAACCCATCCATACCCATCCATACCCAACCATAACCATCTATATCCAACCCATCCATACCCAACCATACCCATCCATATCCAACCATACCCATCTATACCCATCCATACCCAACCATACCCATCCATACCCAACCCATCCATACCCAACCATACTCATCCATACCCAACTATACCCATCCATACCCAACCATACCCATCCATACCCAACCCATCCATATCCAACCATATCCATCCATATCCAACCATACCCATCCATATCCAACCATATCCATCCATATCCAACCATATCCATCCATATCCAACCATACCCAACCATATCCATCCATATCCAACCATATCCATCCATATCCAACCATACCCATCAATACCCAACGCATCCATACCCAACCATACCCATCCATATCCAACCATACCCATCCATACCCAACCCAACCATACCCATCCATACCCAAACATACCCAACCATACCCATCCATATCCAACCATACCCAACCATACCCATCCATATCCAACCATACCCATCTATACCCATTCATACCCAACCATACCCATCCATATCCAACCATACCCATCTACACCCAACCATACCCATCCATACCCAACCCAACCATACCCATCCATACCCATCCATATCCAACCATACCCATCTACACCCAACCATACCCAACCATACCCAACCATACCCAACCATAACCATCCATATCCAACCATACCCAACCATACCCATCCATATCCAACCACACCCATCTATACCCATCCATACCCAACCATACCCATCCATATCCAACCATACCCATCTACACCCAACCATACCCATCCATACCCAACCCATCCATACCCATCCATATCCAACCATACCCAACCATACCCAACCATACCCATCCATATCCAACCATACCCATCTATACCCATCCATACCCAACCTTACCCATCTATACCCATCCTGTCCGTACCTATTGTGATGCACTCACTTCCAAATCTTGTATTGGATGAGTCTGACTTCATTACCAAAATTATCCTATTTACAATTTGTTGTCAATTTTGACACTTAAGTCTTACATCTTCTTCTGAGTCTAAGGTTTCTTCTGAGAATGCTTGTGCTATCCTGTCCCAATTTCTATACTAGATTACAGGTCCTATTCCCTAAAAAGGTTTCGAAGAGGACATTTCATTTGTTGTTTTATATGGACTTAAGGTTGATTTATTCCCTGATATCTAATTTTATCCTGTCTGTTTTCCAACTGTTTCTCAACTTCGCCAGTCTAACTTTCCATCAAACAATCTTTCATGGTTCCTGTTAGCCCTCAATCTATGGTGATAAGCAGAAGTACCGGACTCATTTGAAGGGCATCCTCTGTCTGTATAAAATGTCTGCGAGAACAAAGAGCGAGTGGAATTGATTTTGCCTTGCATGTATGCTTGTAATAAAGCCTTTAATGTGGATTGAGATCGGACTGCCTTCTGAGTGGTTTTTTTCCACCACAGAAGGTACTAACTTCCCTAATGTATTAGTTTCCAGTTCTTGCCATTATAAACGCGACGGTCCAGGCCCTGTGGTCTGGCTGCTGAAGATGGAGGCCCTTTTCCCCTTGAGAGGTCCAGAAGGATAAGGTGACGCTCTGGCCTACTGTGGGTAATCTGTCGTGTTCCTCCTAACTAGGGTGTTGTCATATTGTTCCATAATGAGGAGAGAAGAATGTAAAAACATGTCCATTAAGTTACCCTGCTCTGCTCTGCTCTCATCTCAGCCTCCTGTTCATTAGCTTAGCAAAATATTAGAATACATTACAGTCCCATACAGTATGTACATGGCGTTAGAATACATTACAGTAGCATACAGTCTGTACCGTTAGGTTACAATACATTACAGTAGCATACAGAATGTAGCATTAGGCTACAATACATTGCAGTACCATACAGTATGTAGCATTAGGCTACAATACATTACAGTAGCATACAGTATGTAGCATTAGGCTACAATACATTACAGTAGCATACAGTCTGTACCGTTAGGTTACAATACATTACAGTAGCATACAGAATGTAGCATTAGGCTACAATACATTGCAGGAGCATACAGTATGTACCGTTAGGTTACAATACATTACAGTAGCATACAGAATGTAGCATTAGGCTACAATACATTGCAGTACCATACAGTATGTAGCATTAGGCTACAATACATTACAGTAGCATACAGTATGTAGCATTAGGCTACAATACATTGCAGTAGCATACAGTATGTACCGTTAGGTTACAATACATTACAGTAGCATACAGAATGTAGCATTAGGCTACAATACATTGCAGTACCATACAGTATGTAGCATTAGGCTACAATACATTACAGTAGCATACAGTATGTAGCATTAGGCTACAATACATTGCAGTAGCATACAGTATGTACCGTTAGGTTACAATACATTACAGTAGCATACAGAATGTAGCATTAGGCTACAATACATTGCAGTACCATACATTATGTACCGTTAGGTTACAATACATTGCAGTACCATACAGTATGTAGCATTAGGCTACAATACATTACAGTATCATACAGTATGTAGCATTAGGCTACAATACATTACAGTACTGTACGGTATGTAGCATTAGGCTACAATACATTACAGTAGCATACAGTATGTACCGTTAGGTTACAATACATTACAGTAGCATACAGTATGTAGCATTAGGCTACAATACATTACAGTACTGTACGGTATGTAGCATTAGGCTACAATACATTACAGTAGCATACAGTATGTACCGTTAGGTTACAATACATTACAGTAGCATACAGTATGTAGCATTAGGCTACAATACATTACAGTACTGTACGGTATGTAGCATGGCGTTACAATACATTACAGTAGCATACAGTATGTACCGTTAGGTTACAATACATTACAGTAGCATACAGTATGTACCGTTAGGTTACAATACATTACAGTAGCATACAGTATGTACCGTTAGGTTACAATACATTACAGTTGCATACAGTATGTACCGTTAGGTTACAATACATTACAGTACCATACAGTATGTAGCATTAGGCTACAATACATTAGTACCATACAGTATGTACCGTTAGGTTACAATACATTACAGTTGCATACAGTATGTACCGTTAGGTTACAATACATTACAGTACCATACAGTATGTAGCATTAGGCTACAATACATTACAGTACCATACAGTATGTAGCATTAGGCTACAATACATTACAGTACCATACAGTATGTACCGTTAGGTTACAATACATTACAGTAGCATACAGTATTTAGCATTAGGCTACAATACATTACAGTACTGTACGGTATGTAGCATGGCGTTACAATACATTACAGTTGCATACAGTCTGTACCGTTAGGTTACAATACATTACAGTAGCATACAGTATGTAGCATTAGGCTACAATACATTACAGTACTGTACGGTATGTAGCATTAGGCTACAGTACATTACAGTAGCATACAGTCTGTACCGTTAGGTTACAATACATTACAGTAGCATACAGAATGTAGCATTAGGCTACAGTACATTACAGTAGCATACAGTCTGTACCGTTAGGTTACAATACATTACAGTAGCATACAGAATGTAGCATTAGGCTACAATACATTACAGTAGCATACAGTATGTAGCATTAGGTTATAAATCATTGGGGCACAGGGTTTCATCACAGAAGTAGGAAGCTGAAAGATTGAATTAAATGATTGAAATTACATCACTTTGGATTTAATACTTGTAATAACACTTGAGACGTGTGACATGTTCACCACGAAGGGATGAAAAATAATTTACGGATTTATACACTTAAAGTATAAAGTATAAACAACTGGTCGCCTCAAAAAGACCTGATCATTGAACTGCTAGAGGAAGACAGGGTCTTAAAAAAGAAGGTCTCTCGCTGGCTAAGGAGCCTTCAAGACTACAGGCTGTTTTATATTCAGCAATTCTAACTGATGAGGTGTATAATCCAGACTGCTTCACGAGATTGGGCTCCTCTGCAGTAGTTACTGAGGATACTACCTTGGACCACTTTCTCGGATGACTGACGAAAACCGGAGATTAAAAAAAAAAAATATACAGTCTGTACCGTTAGGTTACAATACATTACAGTAGCATACAGTATGTAGCATTAGGCTACAATACACATATATATATATATATATATTTACCCTTTATTTAACTAGGCAAGTCAGTTTTAAGAACAAATTCTTATTCACAATGACAATCTACACCGGCTAAACCCGGACAACGCTGGGCCAGTTGCGCGCCACCCTACGGGACTCCCAATCACGTCCGGATGTGATGCAGATCTACTGTGTCTTGCTCTACACCAGTGGCACTCATTGCTCGGCTCGCTGCCCTTCATTTGTGGCTCGCGGTGATTTCCCTATTTTCCATTCATCATACATAACAATGATATGTCCCTGGAGGGGGTGCGTCACCTGAGTGGGTTGATTCACTGATGTGGCGGAGGCGTGGCGGAGATCTTTGTGGGTTATACTCAGCCTTGTCTCAGGATGGTAAGTTGGTGGTTGAAGATATCCCTCTAGTGGTGTGGGGGCTGTGCTTTGGCAAAGTGGGTGGGGTTATATTCTTCCTGTTTGGCCCTGTCCGGGGGTGTCCTCGGATGGGGCCACAGTGTCTCCTGACCCCTCCTGTCTCAGCCTCCAGTATTTATGCTGCAGTAGTTTATGTCTCGGGGGGCTAGGGTCAGTTTGTTATATCTGGAGTGTTTCTCCTGTCCTATTCGGTGTCCTGTGTGAATTTAAGCGTGCTCTCTCTAATTCTTCTTTCTCTCTTTCTCTCTCTCGGAGGACCTGAGCCCTAGGACCATGCCTCAGGACTACCTGACATGATGACTCCTTGCTGTCCCCAGTCCACCTGGCCGTGCTGCTGCTCCAGTTTCAACTGTTCTGCCTTATTATTATTCGACCATGCTGGTCATTTATGAACATTTGAACATCTTGGCCATGTTCTGTTATAATCTCCACCCGGCACAGCCAGAAGAGGACTGGCCACCCCACATAGCCTGGTTCCTCTCTAGGTTTCTTCCTAGGTTTTGGCCTTTCTAGGGAGTTTTTCCTAGCCACCGTGCTTCTACACCTGCATTGCTTGCTGTTTGGAGTTTTAGGCTGGGTTTCTGTACAGCACTTTGAGATATCAGCTGATGTACGAAGGGCTATATAAATAAATTAGATTTGATTTTGATTTGATTTGATACAATTTCAATTCAATGTGTTTCATGCAGGCCTGAATCACTTCAATGAATGTATCTATTGTTCACTGGATGGCAGAAAGATGGCAGCACAGCGCTGCTGTTGAACAGAAAGGCCCAAATAGAACGCAACTGCTCAGCTGCAGTGACACGAGGGACACATATCGGTGTGCTACTAGCAAATTTTGCAGTCTGGTCAACACGGATCGATTTATTGTAAAAAGAAATTATGTAAATCTATTGACAATGAAAATGAAGGGGAAGTGCTTGAGAACAACGTGACAGATATGAACGAACCGGAGAACCAGGAAAATCAGGAAGATGTGTTGAGGAAATGCAGCTGGATATCGTAGCTAACGGTTAAGAGAAGGTTACGGTTGATTCAAGAAGAACACAGAAAGTTCCAGGAGAAATGGACAGACAAGTATTTTTTTTGTACTGCATGATGGGAATAGTTCACTTAGTCTTATTTGCCTAATGACAGTCTGTTTTAAACGAGCAAATAAAGAGCGACATGTCCAGTCACACTGTGTCCACCTCGACAAAACATATCCACCACAAAGCAACCTCAGAAACAGCAAAATAGCACAACTCAAAGTACATCTAGCACTGTTGCAGACAAAATGACATAGGCAGCATACGAGATTGCTTTCGATACTCACGGGAAACAAGAAGGCCTTCACAGACGCGGAGATAGTCAAAGAATGTTTTTTGGCCTCAGCCCAAATAGTGTTTGCTGATTTCACAAACAAGGAAGCTATTTTAAAGCAAATTAAGCGACTGCAACTCTCAGACTCGACCATAGCAAGACGGAGAGAAGACATCGGAGAGGGCATCGGTAAGCAAATGATTACTGACATATCAGGGGCGCCGTGTTTCGGTATTGAGCATGATGAAAGCACTGATGTAAGGGACATTGTCCAATCATGTGTTTGGGTCCTCTTCCCTCAAAATGAGTAATTCAGAGAGGAACTTTTATGTTTACAGGCCCTTCAGGGACAAACACGAGGAGAGGATATTCTGATAGCCCTTGTTACATTTTTTGCTGATAATAATATTGATTGGTCAAATCTGGCATTGCCCCAAACACGCGAGGGAAGGGAGAAGGGACTCATAGGCCTGATGAGAGAGGATATTCCCAAATGTGTTATGTTCCATTGTATCTTTCAACAGGAAGCACTTATGATGCAACAAGCAAGTTGTGCATGTTGTGAACATTATTATTGCGAGGGCACTGAATCACCGGCAATTCCGTCAGTTGCTAGAGGAATACCAGACAGAATACAACGACTTGATATTTCACAATGAGGTGAGATGGCTGTCTCATGGTTTTGGAAACATTTCTCTCTCTCCTCCCGCAAATCTGTGAATTTGCTGCAAGCCAGGGGAGAGAGGAGCTAGAGAAGGACGATCCACAGTGGATATAAAAGCTGGCTTTATTAATGGACATCACCTGCCACCTGAACATGGTGAATCTCCAGCTCCAAGGGAAAGCTAAAACTCTAGGCAAAATGCTATGTGCGGTCACAGCATTTCAAACTAAAATCACCACACTGTTCATACCTGACAGACAGTTAGTTCATTTCCCAAAACTCAGATCAGTCACCACCTCCAGACAGACATACATTTTATCTATAATGCATTTGTGCGTGTTTTGGAAGAGTTGAAGTTGGAGTTTGAGTCAAGATTCAAGGATATCATGGAGTACAAGGAGTTTTTCAACTTCATTGAGAGCCATTTTCATGTGCCAGTGTCATCTCTGACCCCCAGTCATCACAGCCCTCTGTCCTGACCGTGCTGGAATAGAGAGTGAGATAGTGTCATCTCTGACCCCAGTCATCACAGCCCTCCGTCCTGACCGTGCTGGAATAGAGAGTGAGATAGTGTCATCTCTGACCCCAGTCATCACAGCCCTCCGTCCTGACCGTGCTGGAATAGAGAGTGAGATAGAGGAGCTGCCCGGCAAATGACACATTGCAAGGTGAACTAAGATCAGGTGTTACCCATTTCTGGAGCCTTGTGTCAGACAGAGTATCCACTTCTGCCTTGTGTCAAACAGAGTATCCACTTCTGCCTTGTGTCAGACAGAGTATCCACTTCTGAAGCAGTGTGTACAAGAGGTGACATCATTTTTCGTTAGCACTTATTCATGTGAAGCAACATTTTCAACTATGAACATTGTGAATCAAAAAACAGAGAAACAGACTGACCAATGCACAACTGGATTGCCTCACAAGGATAGTAACAACAGACTATACATTTAGAACGAATTCAGTCAAGGAGAAGAAGGGACATCTTCGCTACTGAGGAAACCCTTAATATGGGTCGTATACATGTGATGTAGCCCATTTGATGTGTGTATGTATGTCCATATATTTGTGATGTGCTGTACATCAAATCATTTGCATGTGCTCTGTTGCTCTAAATTTGCTCTCAATTGATAATTGATAATATGGGAATAAAAAGTTGAACAAATTAAAGATCTGTACTTAATGATTGTCTCAACCCAATGTGGACCCCTTTACACTAAATTAGTTAGTTAGTGTAAAGATATAATAAATATTCCAACATGTGTAGTACTTGTTATAAGAGGGAGCTGCATATTTTGGGATGTTGTAGGGCGGCTGAGTAGCCTAGTGGTTAGACCGTGTGACTAGTAACCGAAAGTTTGCAAGTTCAAACCACCGAGCTGACAAGGTACAAATCCGTTTCTCTGCTCCTGAACAGGCAGTTAACCCACTGTTCCTAGGCTGTCATTGGAAGTAAGAATTTGTTCTTAACTGACTTGCCTAGTTAAATAAAGGTACATATGATTTAAGTACAATTTTTGTATGACTGAACATGGGGTGAGACATTCTTATTCATTTGCTAGAGAACCAGTTCAGATTTAAGTATAACTTTTGTATGACTGAAGCCTTTAGTGAGAGGTCTAATGCATTAATATTTAATAATTTCTGCCCTCTGAATTCATATTCATTATATAAATAGCCCTGTTTAATTTTGTCTGTCTTGCCGTTCCCAAGGAATATTGAATATTTTTTGCTCATGTAATAAAAATAAAAGGTTGCAACCTGTAGGCAAAACCATAAGCAAATAGGTAAACTGTGATATGACTAAGAGTTCATCATGGTAATTCTACCACAAATAGACGGGTATTTTCCTTTCCATGGTAGCAAGATCTTATCTTTTGCTAAATTTCTATAAAAATGTATTGTATTGAGATCATTTCTTTCTTTCAGGATATGAATACTGAGTATGTCCACATCCCCATCCGAACATTTTATTGGTAAACTACACGGTAAAGTTATATTTTTTAGTGATCCAATACACTGATCATAATTTGGTTTTAATCAGAGAGGTTAGAAAAAGTATGTTTAAAACTTCTTCGGGATATATTATTTTGGATAAATACTGTGCCCAATTTCAACTTCCTGCTACTCATCCCCAGAATATAAGATATGCATATTATTAGTAGATTTGGATAGAAAACACTCTAAATTTCTAATTTCTAAAACTGTTAGAATCATGTCTGTGAGTATGACAGAACTTATGTAGCAGGCAAAACCCAGAGGATAAACCATTCAGATTCTTTTTTTTTTTTAGGTGACTGTCTATTCAATGAGATTTCATTGGGAAACTAGATTTCTACGGGATTGTTTGCAGTTCTTACCGCTTCCACTGGATGTCACCAGTCTTTAGAAATTGGTTGAGGTTATTCCTTTGTGTAATGAAGAAGTACGGCCATCTTGAATGAGTGTCATTTGAAGTGGACTGTTTGAGAGAGGCACATGACTCGAAAAGTAGCGTCAGTTTGTTGTCTTCCTGAAAGTCCCGTCTTCAATTTGATCGATTATTAAGGTTTAAAAATACCTAAAGTTGTATTACAAAAGTAGTTTGAAATATTTTGGCAAAGTTTACAGGTAACTTGTGAGATATTTTGTAGTGACGTTGCGCTAATTGGAAGCTGTGTTTTTCTGGATCAAACGCGCCAAATAAATGGACATTTTGGATATATATGGACAGAATTAATCGAACAAAAGGACCAATTGTGATGGTAAGGCATGATTTATATTTTATTTCTGTGTTTTGTGTTGCGCGTGCAGGGTTGAAATATGCTACTCTCTTTGTTTACTGTTGTGTTCCCGCCTGAATTATCAGCGTACAATGAAACCTTTATTTTTAAACCCTGGATTTCTAATCCAATTGGATCTGATTTTAATAGCTACAATTTTGATGGCAATAATAAATAGATATGCCGATAGTGGACAACCTTGTTTTACTCTTCTTGACAGTTTCATAATTTCTGAGAAGTAGGCATTATTTACTATTTTACATCTAGGGTCCCTTTAACCCATTTTATAAGAGATGGGCATTTACACTACCGTTCAAAAGTTTGGGGTCACTTAGAAATGTTGTTTTCCATGAAAACATACATGAAATTAGTTGCATAATGAACAGGAAATGCAGTCAAGGCGTTGACAAGGTTGACAAGGTTATAAATAATGATATTTAATTGAAATAATAATTGTGTACTTCAAACTTTGCTTTCATCAAATAATCCTGCAATGGACAGGTGAAACAGATCAGGGTGTGACATATCCTTGATTCAGGGACTTAGCTACAGACAGTTATATTTGAGTATGTCATTTAAGGCGAATATTGAAAAAAAAGGCCAATCTTGAAGAGATTTTAACAATGTCTACACTGTATTTCTGATTAATTTGATGTTATTTTATTGGACAATTTTTTTTTGCTTTTCTTTCAAAAACAAGGACATTTCTAAGTGACCTAAAACTTTTGAATAGTAGTGTATATATATATATATATATATATATATATATATATATATATATATATATATATATATATATATATTCCAGTTGTACTTCATCAAAAACCTTTTCAAAGTTAGCCATGAAGACCAGACCTGGTTTCCCAGATATTTCATAGTTGTCAGGTTCTGACCTTTATTTCATTTGTTTTGTCATTATTTAGTATGGTCAGGGCGTGAGTTGGGGTGGGCAGTGTATGTTTGTTTTTCTATGATTTGGGGATTTCTATGTTTCGGCCTAGTATGGTTCTCAATCAGAGGCAGGTGTCATTAGTTCTCTCTGATTGAGAATCATACTTAGGTTTGTTTCCTGTGTCAGTGTTTGTGCCACACGGGACTGTTTTGGGTTTCGTTCGTTCCACATTTATTGTTTTTGTATTTTCAGTCGTGTTCATGTGTAGTATTTCTTATTAAAAGAACCGTGGACACTTACCACGCCGCATATTGGTCCTCCGATCCTTCTCGCCTCTCCTCTTCGGAAGAAGAGGAGGATATCCCTTACAATAGTATTATATTGTTTCCAGTTCTTGTCTTATATTATCTCCAATGTATTGTCCATGTAAAAAACCTGTCTGATTAGAATGACTAATATCCGGACAATTAGGGGATCTGCTGTACCTACGTTACGTTGGAAAAAGTCTCCGTTATAAATGACTCTGTCCTAGTTCTAAACAAGTTGCCAACCAATAGGCTTTGATTAGATTTCAAATATCCTCGTTCACGTGGAAATTCTGTAAGAGTAATTTACATGCCAGTTATTTGATGGTCCGACTGCATTCTGTCCCTGATCAACACATTTTAAACTTTTGGTGTCAAATCAAATCAAAATGCATTGGTCACATAAACATGGTTAGCAGATGTTAATGCAAGTGTAGGAAAATGCTTTGTGCTTCTAGTTCCTACAGTGCAGTAATATCTAACAAGTAATCTAATTAAACCACACACATGCATCAGGTCACAAATAGATATGTGTTTGGAAGTGAAATATTTATATTTGAGCAAAATATTTATCTCCCTACATCCATCCCTCCCTCCCTCTACCCATATCTCTCTCCCTCCTTCCCTCTCTCTCTCTCTCTCTGCTCTCCTTTCATGCAATTTGTTAGCTGTGACTTTCCTTCCTTCCTTCCTTCCTTCCTTCCTTCCTTCCTTCCTTCCTTCCTTCCTTCCTTCCTTCCTTCCTTCCTTCCTTCCTTCCTTCCTTCCTTCCTTCCTTCCTTCCTTCCTTCCATCTCTGTCTCTCTTTCTCTCTCCCTTTCTTCCTTCGTTCTCTCTCTCTCCCTCCCTCTCATTCTCCCCCCCATCTCTCTCTCTCTCTGTTCTCTTGTCATAGTCTTTGTTAGCTGTGACTTTTCTCCGTGTGGGTGTCTGAGCGGAGACAGCATGCCTCTCGCTGGCTCACGGCCGCCGTTTCCACGGCAACTTTATAATTGTTTTGGACGCGATCCAGACTCCACTGGATACCCGGCGCGTTATTGATGTCAAAGGAAACATGTATAAAACCAGGAGATGTGAATACTGCCATATGGTTGGTTCCACACAGCCACAGCCTGGCTCCATACAGGCCATTTAACCATTTTCAATGACACATTTTATTATATCGGTGAATAGAACCCACATGTGACTCAAGATGATGTTTTATCATTTTCATTTTTTTCTTGATTTTTTTTTTTTGACAAAGGAATATTTTTGAGGATGGATCCTGTCAATAGGAGGCAGAGGGATGCCAGTGTGTTGTTGAGGATGGATTCTGTCAATTGGAGGCAGAGGGATGCCAGTGTGTTGTTGAGGATGGATTCTGTCAATTGGAGGCAGAGGGATGCCAGTGTGTTGTTGAGGATGGATTCTGTCAATAGGAGGCAGAGAGATGCCAGTGTGTTGTTGAGGATGGATTCTGTCAATTGGAGGCAGAGGGATGCCAGTGTGTTGTTGAGGATGGATTCTGTCAATAGGAGGCAGAGAGATGCCAGTGTGTTGTTGAGGATGGATTCTGTCAATAGGAGGCAGAGAGATGCCAGTGTGTTGTTGAG
>NC_048579.1:2950663-2968163 GCF_013265735.2 Oncorhynchus mykiss | reverse complement strand
TGAAGCTATGTTGCACTTGGTGATCTCTGACTGTTTCATCCTAACATCGTTGGTGCCGACGTGAATAACAATATCTCTATACTCTCTACACTCGGCAGTTTTAGCTTTAGCCAGCACCATCTTCAGATTAGCCTTAACGTCTCGGTAGCCCTGCCCCCTGGTAAACAGTGTATGGTCGCTGGATGATTCGTTTTAAGTCTAATACTGCGGGCAATGGAGTCGCCAATGACTAGAGTTTTCAATTTGTCATAGCTAATGGTGGGAAGCTTCGGCGTCTCAGACCCCGTAACGGGAGGAGTAGAGACCAGAGAAGACTCGGCCTCAGACTCCGACCCGCTGCTTAATGGGGAAAACCGGTTGAAGTTTCTGTCGGCTGAATGAGCGACACCGGTTGAGCATCCCTACAGCATTTCCCTCCAGAAACCATGAGAAAGTTGTCCGGCTGAGGGGACCGTGCCAGGGCATTTATACTACTATCAGTACTTACTGGTGGCACAGACGCTGTTTCATCCTTTCCTACACTGAAATTGCCCTCGCCTAACGATTGCGTCTGAAGCTGGGCTTGCAGCACAGCTATCCTGGCCGTAAGGCGATCGTTCTCCTGTATATTGTGAGTACAGTGACTGCAATTAGAAGGCATCATGTTAATGTTACTACTTAGCGTCGGCTGTTGGAGGTCCTGACGAACCGTGTCCAGATAAAGCGTCCGGAGTGAAAAAGTTGAATGAAAAAAAGTTGAGTGAGGGAAAAATTAAAAATATAAACGGTAATTAAAAAGTAAAAACCGTAAAGTTGTCAGGTAGCAAAGTAAGGTTGGCAACAAAACGCACAAAACGCACTGCAACACGTAAACAAGTCTGCAAGTTGTGACCGGAAATGGCGACAGTAGTCACTCTGACTACTGAGGAGTAGTTAGGGAAGGGTTAGGGAAAGGGTTAGGGGAAGGGGAAGGGTTAACTAAAAGGGTTAGGGGAAGGGTTAGTTAGGGGAAGGGTTAACTAAAAGGGTTAGGGAAAGGGGTAGGGGAAGGGTTAGGGGAAGGGTTAGTTAGGGGAAGGGTTAACTAAAAGGGTTAGGGAAAGGGGTAGGGGAAGGGTTAGCTAAAAGGGTTAGGGAAAGGGTTAGTGGAAGGGTTAGGGGAAGGATTAGCTAAAAGGGTCATGGGAAGGGTTAGGGAAGGGTTAAGGTTAGGGGACATTTTTAGCTAAAATGCGAAGTGGTTGCAAAGTATCTAATTAGCTAAAATCCTAAAATTGTCCGTGATGAGATTTGAATTCGCAAAATTTGAGATGCTAGACGATCGCACGATACCCATCCACACTGACCAACCACTCTCCCTCATTACACGCCTAGCCATCCACCCTGACTAACCACTCTCCCTCACTACACACCCAGCCATCCACCCTGACCAACCACTCTCCCTCATTACACACCCAGCCATCCACCCTGACCAACCACTCTCCCTCATTACACACCCAGCCTGACCAACCACTCTCCCTCACTACACACCCAGCCATCTACCCTGACCAACCACTCTCCCTCACTACACGCCCAGCCATCCACCCTGACCAACCACTCTCCCTCATTACACACCCAGCCATCCACCCTGACTAACCACTCTCCCTCATTACAAGCCCAGCCATCCACCCTGACCATCCACTCTCCCTCATTACACACCCACCCTGACCAACCACTCTCCCTCACTACACACCCACCCTGACTAACCACTCTCCCTCATTACGAGCCCAGCCATCCACCCTGACCATCCACCCTGACCAACCACTCTCCCTCATTACAAGCCCAGCTATCCACCCCTACCATCCACCCTGACCAACCACTCTCCCTCATTACACGCCCAGCCATCCACCCTGACCAACCACTCTCCCTCATTACACGCCCACCCATCCACCCTGACCAACCACTCTCCCTCATTACACGCCCAGCCTGACCACCACTCTACCTCATTACACACCCAGCCATCCACCCTGACCAACCACTCTCCCTCATTACACGCCCAGCCTGACCAACCACTCTCCCTCATTACACACCCAGCCATCCACCCCGACCATCCACCCTGACCAACCACTCTCCCTCATTACACGCCCAGCCATCTACCCTGACCAACCACTCTCCCTCATTACACGCCCAGCCATCCACCCTGACCAACCACTCTCCATCATTACACGCCCAGCCATCCACCCTGACCAACCACTCTCCCTCACTACACACCCAGCCATCCACCCTGACTAACCACTCTCCCTCATTACACACCCAGCCATCCACCCTGACCAACCACTCTCCCTCATTAAACACCTAGCCATCCACCCTGACCAACCACTCTCCCTCACTACACACCCAGCCATCCACCCTGACTAACCACTCTCCCTCACTACACGCACTACACGCCCAGCCATCCACCCTGACCAACTAAACAGCAGCCAGCTCAGTTTCCACCTCATTACACACCCAGCCATCCGGATGTACTTCTACTATGTTACGTTCTCTCTATATCCCCAAAATGCTTCATCCTGGAAACTAAACAGCAGCCAGTTCTCTCTGTATCTAGGGAGAAAATGTGTGTGCCAGTTTCTCGTTCGTCCGTTAGCTACCTCCCTCCCTCCTAAACGTTCTCCTTCTTCTCCTCCCTCCTCCATCCTCTACCTTTTCATCCTCCTTCCCCCCCTCCCTCCCCCTCCTTCTCTATCTCCTCCTCCTATCTCAAACTGTACAAACACTGGCATCTCAAACTGTACAAACACTGGCATCTCAAACTGTACAAACACTGGCATCTCAAACTGTACAAACACTGGCATCTCAAACTCTACAAACACTGGCATCTCAAACTCTACAAACACTGGCATCTCAAACTCTACAAACACTGGCATCTCAAACTGTACAAACACTGGCATCTCAAACCTTATAAACACTGGCATCTCAAACTCTACAAACACTGGCATCTCAAACTCTACAAACACTGGCATCTCAAACTCTACAAACACTGGCATCTCAAACTCTACAAACACTGGCATCTCAAACTCTACAAACACTGGCATCTCAAACTGTACAAACACTGGCATCTCAAACTCTACAAACACTGGTATCTCAAACTCTACAAACACTGGCATCTCAAACTCTACAAACACTGGCATCTCAAACTGTACAAACACTGGCATCTCAAACTGTACAAACACTGGCATCTCAAACTGTACAAACACTGGCATCTCAAACTCTACAAACACTGGTATCTCAAACTCTACAAACACTGGCATCTCAAACTCTACAAACACTGGCATCTCAAACTGTACAAACACTGGCATCTCAAACTGTACAAACACTGGCATCTCAAACTGTACAAACACTGGCATCTCAAACTGTACAAACACTGGCATCTCAAACTCTACAATCACTGGCATCTCAAACTGTACAAACACTGGCATCTCAAACTCTACAAACACTGGCATCTCAAACTGTACAAACACTGGCATCTCAAACTCTACAAACACTGGCATCTCAAACTCTACAAACACTGGCATCTCAAACTCTACAAACACTGGCATCTCAAACTCTACAAACACTGGCATCTCAAACTCTACAAACACTGGCATCTCAAACTCTACAAACACTGGCATCTCAAACTCTACAAACACTGGTATCTCAAACTCTACAAACACTGGCATCTCAAACTGTACAAACACTGGCATCTCAAACTCTACAAACACTGGCATCTCAAACTGTACAAACACTGGCATCTCAAACTGTACAAACACTGGCATCTCAAACTGTACAAACACTGGCATCTCAAACTGTACAAACACTGGCATCTCAAACTCTACAAACACTGGCATCTCAAACTGTACAAACACTGGCATCTCAAACTCTACAAACACTGGCATCTCAAACTGTACAAACACTGGCATCTCAAACTGTACAAACACTGGCATCTCAAACTCTACAAACACTGGCATCTCAAACTGTACAAACACTGGCATCTCAAACTCTACAAACACTGGCATCTCAAACTCTACAAACACTGGCATCTCAAACTCTACAAACACTGGCATCTCAAACTGTACAAACACTGGCATCTCAAACTCTACAAACACTGGCATCTCAAACTGTACAAACACTGGCATCTCAAACTGTACAACCACTGGCATCTCAAACTCTACAACCACTGGCATCTCAAACTCTACAACCACTGGCATCTCAAACTCTACAAACACTGGCTGCAGAGGGTGATCCTCAGCACAAATTCAAATAACCCTTCCCTCTCTCTCTCTCTCTCTCTCTCTCTCTCTCTCTCTCTCTCTCTCTCTCTCACAATTTCAGTTTAAGGTGCTTTATTGTAAAGGGAAACATATGTTTGCATTGCCAAAGCAAGTGAAATAGATAATAAACAAAAGTGAAATAAACAATAGAAAAATAGGTTCCAAAGGAATAGAGATATTTCAAATGTCATATTATGGCTATACACTGTACAGTATATGTATATATACAGTGTTGTAACGATGTACAAATAGTTGAAGTACAAAAGGGAAAATACAAATAAATATGGGTTGTATTTACAGTGGTGCTTATTCTTCACTGCTTGACCTTTTCTTGTGGCAACAGGTCACAAATCTTGCTACTGTGATGGCACACTGTGGAATTTCACCCAGTAGATATGGGAGTTCATCAAAATTGGATTGTTTTCAAATTCTGTGTCTGTCTGTGTAATCTGAGGGAAATATGTATCTCTAATATGGTCAATCATTGGGCAGGAGGTTAGGAAGTGCAGCTCAGTTTCCACCTCATTTTGTGGGCTATAAGCACATAGGCCGACATGGCTCTCAAGAGAAGACAGGCTATGGCGGCTTTTCTCAATAGCAAGGCTATGCTCACTGAGTCTGTACATAGTCAAAACTTTCCTTAAGTTTGAGTCAGTCACAGTGGTCAGGTATTCTGCCACTGTGTACTCTCTGTTTAGGGCCAAATAGCATTCTAGTTCTCTCTGATTTTTTGTTAATTCTTTCCAATGTGCCAAGTAATTATCTTTTTGTTTTCTCATGATTTGGTTGGGTCTAATTGTGCTGCTGTCCTGGGGCTCTGTCCAGTCTGTTTGTGTTTGTGAACGGAGCTCCAGGACCAGCTTGCTTAGGGGACTCTTCAACAGGTTCATCTCTCTGTAGGTGATGGCTTTGTTATGAATGGTTTGGGATTGGCTTCCTTTTCGGTGGTTCTGGAATGTCACATCTCTTTTCTGAATTTCGATAATTACTGCGATTAGCTAGTATTTGGGCTGTGAGAAGGAATCCCCTGAGTGAGAAGTGAGTGAAACTGGTGTGAAGCGCAACATGCTCTTCACTTCTTCACTGTGTGTGTCTGTGACGAGCTTCAACAACTCACCGTCACATGCTGAGAGAGCAGAGACAGACTGGCGCTGTTGGTCTTCCAGGGGCAATGTGCAGAGTAATCCTCACATTGCTGATGTCTTATGCAGTCAGGTGCTTTAGAATAGATAGAACACTCTGAAAAGATAACAGCCTGATAATAAGATAATGGGATAACAGTCTGATAATAAGATAATAAGATAACAGCCTGATAATAAGATAATGGGATAACAGTCTGATAATAAGATAATGGGATAACAGCCTGATAATAAGATAATAAGATAACAGTCTGATAATAAGATAATGGGATAACAGCCTGATAATAAGATAATGGGATAACAGTCTGATATTAAGATAATAAGATAATGGGATAACAGCTTGATAATAAGATAATGGGATAACAACCTGATAATAAGATAATGGGATAACAGTCTGATATTAAGATAATTAGATAACAGCCTGACAATAAGATAATAAGATAACAGTCTGATAATAAGATAATAAGATAACAGCCTGATAATAAGATAATTAGATAACAGCCTGATAATAAGATAATGGGATAACAGTCTGATATTAAGATAATTAGATAACAGCCTGATAATAAGATAATGGGATAACAGTCTGATATTAAGATAATAAGATAACAGCCTGATAATAAGATAATGGTATAACAGCCTGATAATAAGATAATGGGATAACAGCCTGATAACAAGATAATGGGATAACAGCCTGATAATAAGATAATGGGATAACAGTCTGATAATAAGATAATAGGATAACAGCCTGATAATAAGATAATTAGATAACAGCCTGATAATAAGATAATGGGATAACAGCCTGATAATAAGATAATGGGATAACAGTCTGATAATAAGATAATAAGATAACAGTCTGATAATAAGATAATGGGATAACAGCCTGATAATAAGATAATGGGATAACAGCCTGATAATAAGATAATGGGATAACAGCCTGATAATAAGATAATGGTATAACAGCCTGATAATAAGATAATGGGATAACAGCCTGATAACAAGATAATGGGATAACAGCCTGATAATAAGATAATTAGATAACATCCTGACAATAAGATAATAAGATAACAGTCTGATAATAAGATAATGGGATAACAGTCTGATATTAAGATAATTAGATAACAGCCTGACAATAAGATAATAAGATAACAGTCTGATAATAAGATAATGGGATAACAGCCTGATCATAAGATAATGGGATAATAGTCTGATATTAAGATAATAAGATAACAGCCTGATAATAAGATAATGGGATAACAGCCTGATAATAAGATAATGGGATAACAGCCTGATAATAAGATAATAAGATAGCAGTCTGATAATAAGATAATAAGATAACAGTCTGATAATAAGATAATAAGTTAAGCAAACCAGATGGCACAATTGTTTTATAAAAAAAAAAAATGTAATAATAGCCAGTGGCACACTCCAACACTCAGACATAACTTACAAACTAAGCTTTTGTGTTTGGTGAGCCCGCCAGAACAGAAGATGAATAGAAATGATGTTCTCTTGGGTAAGATGGCGCCGAACAAACATGACAGCTATGCTTGTAGCTCCTAAGATACTCGCAGACAGGAATGAAGAACTGTCCAGGATGAAGAATGGCTGGGGGGGGGGGGGGGGTGTATGCTTCGTGATTAACGACTCATGGTGTGATTGTGATAACATTCTGAAACTCAAGTCCTTTTGTTCTCCTGACCTAGAATACCTCACTATCAAATGCAGACCGTATTACCTCCCAGGAGAACTCTCTTCGGTTATAGTCACAGCCGCGTATATTCCCACTCAGATACCACAAAAAACTACTGAAGTGGGATTTTAAGGTATTTTTTCCTTAAGTACTTCATACCACTGAGTACACACACACACACACACACACACACACACACACACACACACACACACTCTCACGGCTCCCTTTGCCAAGGCATACGCCTTTGCCTGGTTGTCCAGTTTCCTTTCCCTCCTGTTGGCAGACCCTCACAAAATAACTATTTATTATTTATTATATATTTAGGATATTTTCCACCTCTTTCTCACTTTATTTCATTCTCTTATTTTACTGGTTGTTGGAATCAGAACTTAAAGCTGTGGTGCCCGCTGGACTAGTTCTGTTCAAGTTCCTTGAACTTTTTTCCTTGGCCCTTGGTCCAACAATAATGTCATTTATGTAATGTTAGACGTCCACACTCAGATCAAACTATTATTACAGTTTTTTTTACATATGCTTACACACTAAAATTGTACTTTTCCCACAATTAGCAAAACCTTACACTCAAGGAGCAAAACACAAGATCTAGATTTGCACAACTGTAAGCACGTTGTCAGCTTCACACTATTTGCAAAACAAATACAAATACACAGTGATTTGCAAAACACTAAACACACTTGTATACATCAGACACAGAAGTATATCATGATGTCACTTCCTTGCAATTCCAAAGCACTGACTGTCAAATTACCACACCTATGAGCCAATCTGTTTAACACAGCCATCAGGTGCACAAACACATGATTGCTAATTTGTAGACACACCAATCAGGTTTAAGCACTATAAAAATGCAGCAGGTAGGTTCACCTGCCTTCAACCAAAATGGAAGGAGTCAGAAGAAGAGTGAGGGTGAGAGGAGGAGTACACAGAGGAGGAGAAGGAGTCAGAAGAAGAGTGAGGGTGAGAGGAGGAGTACACAGAGGAGGAGAAGGAGTCAGAAGAAGAGTGAGGGTGAGAGGAGGAGTACACAGAGGAGGAGAAGGGGGTCAGAAGAAGAGTGAGGGTGAGAGGAGGAGTACACAGAGGAGGAGAAGGAGTCAGAAGAAGAGTGAGGGTGAGAGGAGGAGTACACAGAGGAGGAGGAGAAGGAGGTAGAGGCCGAGCCAGAGGTCGAGGAAGACCTGAAGCAGGAGGAGAACGTGCACAAAGAAGAAGAGGACCACACTTATCAAATGACATTCGTGCAACACTAGTGGACCATGTTGTGAACCATGGATTGACACTGAGGGAGGCTGGACTGAGAGTTCAGCCAAATCTTAGCAGATATACAGTGGCATCTGTCATAAGGGCTTTTCGACAGGAACACAGGTAAAAGATCTGTCTACAGTTACAGTAATCAGCCGCTTATTGTATGCACCATATCAGCACTTGTGATACCCCTTCCTGTGACATTGTACAGTAAGTTACATGTGTTATTCTCTACATAGGATTGAGGGTCGGGAACGACAAGGAGGAAGGGGGACCATATTCACGCAAGAACAAGAGAGAGAGATAATAAACATGGTTTTGGCCAATAATGTCCATCAGGCTCAGAGAACTACAAGCCAACATTATCGGTGACCCTGCCATTTTCAATAATGTCCAACAGGTCTCAGAGAACTACAAGCCAACATTATCGTTGACCCTGCCATTTTCGATAATGTCCATCAGGTCTCAGAGAACTACAAGCCAACATTATCGGTGACCCTGCCATTTTCAATAATGTCCATCAGGTCTCAGAGAACTACAAGCCAACATTATCGGTGACCCTGCCATTTTCAATAATGTCCATCAGGTCTCAGAGAACTACAAGCCAACATTATCGTTGACCCTGCCATTTTCAATAATGTCCAACAGGTCTCAGAGAACTACAAGCCAACATTATCGGTGACCATGCCATTTTCAATAATGCTATCAGGTCTCGGAGAACTACAAGCCAACATTATCGGTGACCCTGCCATTTTCAATAATGTCCATCAGGTCTCCGAGAACTACAAGCCAACATTATCGGTGACCCTGCCATTTTCAATAATGTCCATCAGGTCTCCGAGAACTACAAGCCAACATTATCGGTGACCATGCCATTTTCAATAATGTCCATCAGGTCTCAGAGAACTACAAGCCAACATCATCGGTGACCATGCCATTTTCAATAATGCTATCAGGTCTCAGAGAACTACAAGCCAACATTATCGGTGACCGTGCCATTTTCAATAATGTCCATCAGGTCTCAGAGAACTACAAGCCAACATTATCGGTGACCGTGCCATTTTCAATAATGCTATCAGGTCTCGGAGAACTACAAGCCAACATTATCGGTGACCATGCCATTTTCAATAATGTCCATCAGGTCTCAGAGAACTACAAGCCAACATCATCGGTGACCATGCCATTTTCAATAATGCTATCAGGTCTCAGAGAACTACAAGCCAACATTATCGGTGACCGTGCCATTTTCAATAATGTCCATCAGGTCTCAGAGAACTACAAGCCAACATTATCGGTGACCGTGCCATTTTCAATAATGTCCATCAGGTCTCCGAGAACTACAAGCCAACATTATCGGTGACCATGCCATTTTCAATAATGTCCATCAGGTCTCAGAGAACTACAAGCCAACATTATCGGTGACCATGCCATTTTCAATAATGTCCATCAGGTCTCAGAGAACTACAAGCCAACATTATCGGTGACCATGCCATTTTCAATAATGCTATCAGGTCTCGGAGAACTACAAGCCAACATTATCGGTGACCATGCCATTTTCAATAATGTCCATCAGGTCTCAGAGAACTACAAGCCAACATTATCGGTGACCATGCCATTTTCAATAATGCTATCAGGTCTCAGAGAACTACAAGCCAACATTATCGGTGACCGTGCCATTTTCAATAATGTCCATCAGGTCTCAGAGAACTACAAGCCAACATTATCGGTGACCGTGCCATTTTCAATAATGCTATCAGGTCTCGGAGAACTACAAGCCAACATTATCGGTGACCATGCCATTTTCAATAATGTCCATCAGGTCTCAGAGAACTACAAGCCAACATTATCGGTGACCATGCCATTTTCAATAATGCTATCAGGTCTCAGAGAACTACAAGCCAACATTATCGGTGACCGTGCCATTTTCAATAATGCTATCAGGTCTCAGAGAACTACAAGCCAACATTATCGGTGACCGTGCCATTTTCAATAATGCTATCAGGTCTCGGAGAACTACAAGCCAACATTATCGGTGACCATGCCATTTTCAATAATGTCCATCAGGTCTCAGAGAACTACAAGCCAACATTATCGGTGACCGTGCCATTTTCAATAATGCTATCAGGTCTCAGAGAACTACAAACCAACATTATCGGTGACCCTGCCATTTTCAATAATGTCCATCAGGTCTCCGTCAACACTGGCACGCATCCTGAAAAGACATCAGGTTCAAATGAAACAACTTTATCGACAACTTTATCGAGTGCCTTTTGAGTGGAGTTCAGAGAGGGTCAAACGACTGCGGCATGAGTATGTGGAGGTTTGTATTGTTCACTTTAGCACTGTGGTGTTGTACACATTACTTTTTTACATTGGCTGTATACTAGTTCTATCCTGAACTATAAAATCTTGTCTTTCACTGTATTTCAGGGAGTTTTGAAGATGGATGCTGAGGAAATCCTGCATGAATTCATGTATATTGATGAGGCAGGGTTGAACCTCACAAACGCAAGAAGGAGAGAAATAAATATCATTGGCCACAGGGCTATAATCAATGTCCCAGGGCAACGTGGGGCAACGTGGGGGTAACATCACCTTTGCGCTGCCATTTCACAGCATGGTGTTGTCCTCCGTCATGCCAAAATGGGCCCTTACAACACACCTCACATTCTCGCATTTTTGGACCGATTTAACCACATCGTCACAGCAGGTAATGAAATGTACCAGATGCTCTGCTTTGGTCCAGAACTGGTTTCAACACCCTCCACAGTTGACAGTACTATACCTTCCACCATACTCTCCATTTCTAAACCCTGTCGAAGAGTTTTTTCTCTGCATGGCGGTGGAAGGTTTACGATCTCCAGCCCCAGGCTCAGGTACCCCTCATTCAGGCCAGGAAGGTTTACGATCTCCAGCCCCAGGCTCAGGTACCCCTCATTCAGGCCCGGAAGATTTACGATCTCCAGCCCCAGGCTCAGGTACCCCTCATACAGGCCAGGAAGGTTTACGATCTCCAGCCCCAGGCTCAGGTACCCCTAATTCAGGCCAGGAAGATTTACGATCTCCAGCCCCAGGCTCCGGTACCCCTCATTCAGGCCAGGAAGGTTTACGATCTCCAGCCCCAGGCTCAGGTACCCCTCATTCAGGCCAGGAAGGTTTACAATCTCCAGCCCCGGGCTCAGGTACCCCTCAGTTAGGCCAGGAAGGTTTACGATCTCCAGCCCCGGGCTCAGGTACCCCTCATTCAGGCCCGGAAGGTTTACGATCTCCAGCCCCAGGCTCAGGTACCCCTCATACAGGCCAGGAAGGTTTACGATCTCCAGCCCCAGGCTCCGGTACCCCTCATTCAGGCCAGGAAGGTTTACGATCTCCAGCCCCAGGCTCAGGTACCCCTCATTCAGGCCAGGAAGGTTTACAATCTCCAGCCCCGGGCTCAGGTACCCCTCATTCAGGCCAGGAAGGTTTACGATCTCCAGCCCCGGGCTCAGGTACCCCTCATTCAGGCCAGGGAGGTTTACGATCTCTAGCCCCGGGCTCAGGTACCCCTCATTCAGGCCAGGAAGGTTTACAATCTCCAGCCCCGGGCTCAGGTACCCCTCATTCAGGCCAGGGAGGTTTACGATCTCCAGCCCCGGGCTCAGGTACCCCTCATTCAGGCCAGGAAGGTTTACGATCTCCAGCCCCGGGCTCAGGTACCCCTCATTCAGGCCCGGAAGGTTTACGATCTCCAGCCCCGGGCTCAGGTACCCCTCATTCAGGCCAGGGAGGTTTACGATCTCTAGCCCCGGGCTCAGGTACCCCTCATTCAGGCCAGGAAGGTTTACAATCTCCAGCCCCGGGCTCAGGTACCCCTCATTCAGGCCAGGGAGGTTTACGATCTCCAGCCCCGGGCTCAGGTACCCCTCATTCAGGCCAGGAAGGTTTACGATCTCCAGCCCCGGGCTCAGGTACCCCTCATTCAGGCCAGGGAGGTTTACGATCTCCAGCCCCGGGCTCAGGTACCCCTCATTCAGGCCAGGAAGGTTTACGATCTCCAGCCCCGGGCTCAGGTACCCCTCATTCAGGCCAGGGAGGTGTGTGACCAAGTCGAAGCCGCAACTGTGCAAGGATGGATTCGACATTCAAGACGGTTCTTCCCCCGTTGTCTTGCTAATGAAAATATTGCTTGTGATGTTGAAATTCTCTGGCCAGATCCAGCTAGGAGAAGAGATAATGTATAGTATGTTTACTGTATTAATTTCTGTACAATATTGTCAGTTTTCTTCAGATGTTTTTTATGTTTGTTATTTACTGTGATTGCAACCTGTACTGGATACAGTATTTTAAGTGTGTCTGTTTGCTGAGCTGTTTGTCTCTTTGCTGAACTAACAGTGTTATGCACACTACTGTAGTAGCATGAAAACTGGGACATGTTTTGTTGTGATTCTCTATGTTGACATGTTGACTGATTTGGGTATATGGAGAGAAATACATGATACTTTCCTCAGTCTGCAGCATTGGTCTTGTGTTTGTATAGTTGCACTTTCTCTGTGTACTTCAGTTATAGCACTCTAATCACTGACAATGAACTAAACGTGTTTTAGGTTAGCGTATATTGGAATAGGTGTTCGGCCCGAGAAGTCGTGCCAAAATATCCTCCAAACACAGTCTTCGAGGGCATTATCACTTTTATACAATAGGTTATCAACATATTCAAATAATGATTGACATATTTCATTTAAAAACTTTACTTAATTTATACATTTATTCATTCATTTATTTCATCCTTCCACCAGATATAGTCCCTACATAAATCTAGGGTTGCTACCCAAGCCGACTGGTCGTTCATTCTATCGGTTCGGTTGCCATGGTAGAGACTCAGTCGTTCAGTCTTTTTGTTCTGTATCTATGGACGCGACCCAGTTGTTCGTTCTAAATGTTCCATTGCCATACTGGCTGGCAACGTTCGTCTCCCTTGCTAACTAGCCAACTACGGCTAACTTACAGTCACGTCAAAAAGTGCAGCCAGAATAACAACAAAGTAGCTGCATTTGCATTTGTTTAAGCAGTTTTCTAGTGACATTAATTTTGATTTTTGGATGCATAACAATGAGCTAATGAGGCGTGATTTAGAAAATGTGCTCTCTTGTTAGGACACTGTTGTTCAGAGGAGCTAGCCAACAACACAGCTACAGTAACACAATCACTTCAAACTGAAGCTGAAAAGACTGAAAACTAGCTGCACTTTTTTTCACTTTACCTTTTTTGGGAATTTACATTTCTTTGTATATATCCATAAAAATGATGCCAACTGATTCATGATTTAGACTGGCTGAGAAACGCTCCGTGCCTGTCTGTCTCGTCTCGACTCCCGACATGTTCATTACTATGGGACAGCTGGAGATTCAATTTGAATATTGAAACAATGTTGCAAATGTCAGATAGACAGACAGCAATAATTATATACAGTGGGGCAAAACAAGTATTTAGTCAGCCACCAATTGTGCAAGTTCTCCCACTAAAAAAAGATGAGAGAGGCCTGTAATTTTCATCATAGGTACACTTCAACTATGACAGACAAAATGAGAAAACAAAATCCAGAAAATCACATTGTAGGATTTTTTATGAATTTATTTGCAAATTATGGTGGAAAATAAGTATTTGGTCAATAACAAAAGTTTATCTCAATACTTTGTTATATACCCTTTGTTGGCAATGACAGAGGTCAAACGTTTTCTGTAAGTCTTCACAAGGTTTTCACACACTGTTGCTGGTATTTTGGCCCATTCCTCCATGCAGATCTCCTCTAGAGCAGTGATGTTTTGGGGCTGTGAGAGCTGGGACCAAAGTAACAAAGCCTACCATCAGCAAGGGCATTGAAGATGAAACGAGGCTGGGTTTTTCATTATGACAATGATCCCAAACACACCGCCCGGGTAACGAAGGAGTGGCTTCGTAAGAAGCATTTCAAGGGCCTGGAGTGGCCTAGCCAGTCACAAGTCACAAGGCTTGTGAGTAAAAAGGCAATTTATTTATTTTAATACATTTTTATAGGGTGTATCTTCTATACTGCAGATTGTTGCTTCCATCAATGTAATTGTCTGCATCATTTCCAATCCCCCATATATTTTTATATAAACATATATACAGTGAGGAAAACAAGTATTTGATACACTGCCGATTTTGCAGGTTTTCCTACTTACAAAGCATGTAGAGGTCTGTAATGTTTATCATAGGTACACTTCAACTGTGAGAGACGGAATCTAAAACAAGAATCCAGAAAATCACATTGTATGATTTTTAAGTAATTAATTTGCATTGTACAACATTGAACACCAAATATGAATTAGGCTGATACCCGCTAATTATCAAAATCAGAAATGAGCTTAAATTCTACAACCAAAAGGAAGCGATTCCCAAACGTTTCCATTACAAAGCCATCACCTACAGAGAGATGAACCTGGAGAAGGGTCCCCTAAGCAAGCTGGTCCTGGGGCTCTGTTCACAAACACAAACACTCCCCACAGATCCCCAGGACAGCAGCACAATTAGACCCAACCAAATCATGAGAAAACAAAAAGATAATTACTTGACAAATTGTAAAGAATTAACAAAACAAACAGAGCAAACTGGAAAGCTATTTGGCCCTACACAGAGAGTACACAGCGGCAGAATACCTGACCACAGTGACTGACCCAAACTTAAGGTAAGCTTTGACTCAGCAAGCATAGCCTTGATATTGAGAAAGGTCTGTATAGGCAGACATGGCTCTCAAGAGAAGACAGGCTATGTGCACACTGCCCACAACATGAGGTGGAAACTGAGCTGCACTTCCTAACCTCCTGCCCAAATGTATGACCATATTAGAGAGACATATTTCCCCTCAGATTACACAGATCCACAAAGAATTAGAAAACAAATCCAATTTTGATAAACTCCCATATCTACTGGGTGAAATTCCACAGTGTGACATCACAGCAGCAAGATGTGTGACCTGTTGCCACAAGAAAAGGTCAACCAGTGAAGAACAAACACCATATTTATGTTTATTTATTTTCTCTTTTGTACTTTAACTATTTGCACATCGTTACAACACTCTATATATACATAATATTTGTAATGTCTTTATTCTCTTTATTCTCTTGGAACTTTTGTGTGTAATGTTCATTTTCATTGTTTATTTCACTTTTGTTCATGATCTATTTCATTTGCTTTGACAATGTAAACATATGTTCCCCATAAAGCCTTTTGAGTTGAATTGAAATGAGAGGGAGAGAAAGAGAGGAGAGAGAGAAAATAGTGAGAGAATAATAGTGTCTAGGAGAGAGAGAGAGAGACAGAGAGAGAGAGAGAGAGAGAGAGAATGGGAGAGGGAGAGAGAGAGAGAGAGAACGGGAGAGAGAGAGAGAGAACGGGAGAGAGAACGGGAGGGAGAGAGAGAGAGAGAGAGAACGGGAGAGAGAGAGAGAGAACGGGAGAGAGAGAGAGAACGGGAGAGAGAGAGAGAGAACGGGAGAGAGAGAGAGAGAGAGAGAGAGAGAGCAGCTCCTTTCAGAGCCATCTGTAGACCACACTCCATCCCAAGACACTGGGAATCACAAATGTGTTGTTTTTAAAAGCCCTGTCCAGTTCAAGGGAAGGTGGGAAACCTCTGAGGCCATGTGCCCACCCTCTACCCCTCTTCCCCCTCCTCACTCCCTGTCACCTCCCTCCCACCCCCCTTTTCCCTCTGGGCAGTCTTTGAGGGGGTCGTAACTGCAGCCTGTATAACATGGGTTACTGCTGACGGGGCTTGGTCACAGTTGATGAAGCCTTTAAAGAAGCCTCCCTTTCATGGCTTCTGTTGAAATTCTGGTGACCTGGGGCTGATGGGCTGAACTGGAGCTATGGGGCAAAGCCTGGCTCCCAGACCACAACTGAGATAGGAGGGGTGGCTTGTTAGGGTGAGGGAGAGGCCAGCCATGGTGTAGTTCAGAGAGCAAAGGCTAGAGGGTGCTATGAGCCCAGGAGAGGGAGAACCCAGCCACAATGTAGTTCAGAGAGCAGATGCTAGAGGGCGCTATTAGCCCATGTTTAAGAGATGAATAGCAACATGGATGTACATCCCAGCTTTATCCAAACCCTGCCTCGTCCCTCCTCCCTCCACAGTCCAAAAATGTAATCTCTTCTCCATTTTAGTTTTGGGCCTCTACGATACGGAGAGGGCTTTAGCTGCCGCGACACAAAATGAGTCCCATGTCTTCTGCCCGTGTGTTAGCCTGTGCTATGCTATTCTATGCTATTCTACTCTAGGCTACGCTAGGATGTAGTTGCCATTTCAGAGATGAGCCTTCTGAAACATATTACAGCGTGTACAACACTACAATGCACACTGTAACATGCAGCTGTTACTGCGTGTTGTCCCATCTGCATTGTAGCAGGGGTTACGGCTGGTTGGAGTGACTATGATGTGGGTAGAATGGTATAGTAACGTTATGACTGGGTGGTGGTGGTAACTAACAGCATGAACATACATCAGCACCTGGGCCTCACCTCTCTCCCATCCTTTCCTCTCTTCTTCTCTCCTCCTCTCCTCTCTCCCCTCTCCTCTCTTCTCTCCCCTCTCCTCTCCTCTCTCCCCTCTCTCTCTCCTCTCCTTTCCTCTCTTCTTCTCTCCTCCCCTCCCCTCTCCTCTCTCCTCTCTCCCCTCTCCCCTCTCCCCTCTCCTCTCTCCTCTCCTCTCTCCCCTCTCCTCTCCTCTCTCCTCTCCTCTCTCCCCTCTCCCCTCTCCTCTCCTCTCCTCTCCTCTCTCCCCTCTCCTCTCCTCTCCTCTCTCCCCTCTCCTCTCCTCTCCTCTCTCCCCTCTCCTCTCCTCTCCTCTCTCCCCTCTCCTCTCCCCTCCTTTCCTCTCTTATTCTCTCCTAACGTCCCCTCTCCACTCTCCTCTCTCCCCTCTCCTCTCTCCTCTCCTCTCTCCCCTCCCCTCTCCTCTCTCCCCTCTCCCCTCTCCCCTCTCCCCTCTCCCCTCTCCTCTCTCCTCTCTCCTCTCCTCTCCTCTCCTCTCCTCTCCTCTCATTTCTCTCCTCTCCTCTCCTCTCCTCTCCTCTCCTCTCCTCTCCTCTCCTCTCCTCTCCTCTCCTCTCCTCTCATTTCTCTCCCCTCTCATTTCTCTCTCC